>NW_019649466.1:0-1100 GCF_002806865.2 Cucurbita pepo subsp. pepo
CCTAGTTTATCTGAGTGGCCTAGATCATAGATGGTAGCATCATGGTATCTACTTATTCCAATACTTGTTCTTAGCATGTCTTTCCTTATAAGGAATTTTGAGTAGGGTCGATCTCAGTCAAGCCTCTACTTGCTCTACCATCTAGTATAGTACCACTTCAGGTTTTAGGGTCCATAATCTATCATCATGCAATAGACACCAAGTTATTAGGTATTGTAACAAATTGTATCCTAATTAGTTCACAAGACGGTAACTGANTACCACTTCATGTTTTAGGGTCCATAATCTATCATCATGCAATAGACACCAAGTTATTAGGTATTGTAACAAATGTCTCAACTATCTTGAGGGGAAACAAGTTGTATGCCAAGTTCTCCAAATGTGAATTTTTGCTACAAGTCTCATTCTAAGGACAGGTGGTGTCCAAAGCGAGATTTCAGTGGACCCCATTAAGATAGAAGACATCATTTAGTGGGAACGTCTAAATACAGTTATAGAGGTACGATGTTTCCTGAGATTAGCAGGCTACTATCAAAGGTTTGTACAAGACTTCGCTAGAATAGCCTCTCTCTTTTGTTTTTTTTTTTCTTCTTTCTTATAACTCTATTTAGCCTTTCAATTCTACTCCCATTTCTAATTATTTTAAGCAATTTAAATTTAATTCTTTTAATTAGTTTCATTCTTTTAAGCAGTTTATTACTACTGGTTTAATTCTACTTACCAGATTTTCTTTAACTTTATTATTTCCAAATCTAATCTTCCTCTATTTCCATTGTTTTTAGGTGAAAATCTCTTTTGATTATGTTTTCCAAATTTGGTATTTTTTTTTATTTGATGTGTTTTCCAATCTTTCTCTCTTTCTCTTTTCCTTCTTGGTCTCATATTTTAATTCTATTCCCAGATTTTTTTTTTTATTTGAATATGTTTTCGAGATGTTTCTTTTCCCTATCTTCTTCTCCCTATCTATCTATTCCTTTTTTTCTTTGATCAATTTTCATGAACCCTCGTTAGGATAGATAATTTCGAATTAAGATCATTGCAACAGATAATTTCTAAATTTCTAACTCAGATCTAAATAATTGCTAATATCTTTTGGAGAA
>NW_019649467.1:0-1099 GCF_002806865.2 Cucurbita pepo subsp. pepo
TTAGAGCATATTTGGGATTACAAGACACCGAAAGAAGCATGTAACACATTCGTGATGTTGTTCGCAAAGAAGAACAATATGAGGCTACAACTGCTGGAGAACGAGCTATTNATTACAAGACGCCGAAAGAAGCATGTAACACATTCGTGATGTTGTTCGCACAGAAGAACAATATGAGGCTACAACTGCTGGAGAACGAGCTATTATCAATTTCACAACATGACATGAAGATTGTTCAGTATTTCCACAAAGTCAACTCGATCTGCCGAAAGATTACTGAACTAGACCCAAAGTCTGCAATTGGAGAAGATCGAATGAAGAGGATCATTATCCGTGGATTGCGGTTAGAATATAGATGCTTCATTATTGCTGTTCCAGGATGATCCACTCAACCATCGCTTGTAAAGTTTGAAAATTTGTTAGCCAGCTCATGACTAAACAAATGGGAGACATCACATTGAAGGGTGAAGAAGAAGCACTCTACATAAGTGAAAGTCGAAAACAATATAAGCCGTCGACTAAAACGCGGATACAAAAATAGTGACAAAAGAAGAAGTCATCAAGGAACTGCACAATCTAAGAGAGCTCAGAAGAATGACAACAATAGTTCGAAAGAGATTTGAAGGTATTTTTTACAATTGCGGGAACTAGGGCAACATGTTCAGAGATTGTTAGTNGCATCCTCCAACATGGAGATGGAGAAGGAATTTGATGTAGAGGTACTATATGTCCTACAATGCATAAGAGTGCAACTCTAGGTCTATAGTGAAGTGATCTATAGTTAATGAATGGAAATTGATTAATTAAATAGTTTAATTAATTAATTTTGTATCATTGGAGCGTATTATCTGAAGGTCCACAAGGTCCTCTTGCTAGCTCATAGTAATGCTAAAAGGTTCAATTTATTTGAAAGAAAATTGGAAGGATTCAAATTCATATTTAATATAACATATATATTAAATTTAAAAGAGAAAATAAATTTAATTTGAAATGTCAAATTAATATTAGATATATTAGATATATTAAATAAATAGAGAAAATAAATTTAATTGAAAGGGTTCAAATTAATATTTAATATGTTAGATATGTTAAATATAAA
>NW_019649468.1:0-1099 GCF_002806865.2 Cucurbita pepo subsp. pepo
CCGCCGGATTTTCCAAAAGCTTGAAGAACGATTTTGTGGATTACCTTATCCCCAAATTCCAAATTGGATGGAAAAAGAAACTCGGCCAATAAATTTAATTTTTTAATTTTTTAAATTATTATTTTCATTTATTATTATTATTTGTAAAATAGACTTTTTTTTTTTTTTTTTTTTTNTTATGAAGCCTACTTTGTATATATTACATAAACTTCTAAATATTATAGCCTACCAATTATCCAACTTATATTTCTAAAACTTTTCTTCTAGAATTAAAATATAAATTACACCCATTTAAAATTTTAATTCTTTGAACGTTTCGAGATATTATCACACGTGAATAACCAACATCCAACCACCAGCTATTAATTACCACACGGCTAGAAAGTGGCTATAGTAGTGATCGTGAATAACCAACGTCCAACTACCACCAATTAGTTATCACCACCTGAAGATGACTATGGTAGTGATACGACTATGAATTAGTCATCATCCTCCAAAGATGGCTACGCTAGTAACCGCACGTGCAGTCATCATCAGATAACATCACCACTCGAAAGTGGTTATGACATTAATTACAAAATATTATCACACGTGGACAACCATGTCATGAACATGAATAGATCCTGTAACTTATACATCAAGCAATCATACGAGTGCAGCATATCCAGTAATTTCAAATATATATATATATATATTTAGATCCAATAGAAAAGTCGCCTACCTTACTAAATCCAATCTTAAACAAGACCCAAACATTAACAAAACCCTTAGAATTAAAGCTAGTCATAGGGCAACTCAAGAAATTCACGTTCATTTTTCAAACGCTTTGTGTTGGTTTATTTGATTTGTAATAAAAACCTCCTAATTTACGAGGAATAGAGAGATTGAAACGACGATGCTTTTCAACTAACACTCAAATATTTTTACATTACATGTTTTTTTTTCAAAGTTTATTTGGAAGGGTAACTCGAGCATGGTTTACAATCTTTTAATTACACAAAAGGTCTTGTTTTTGGGTAATGGTTTCAACAAATACACGTTAGTAGATCGATGTTACAGTTGTAACTCAACCTGATTATTGTATTGGAACTAAGTGGGA
>NW_019649469.1:0-1098 GCF_002806865.2 Cucurbita pepo subsp. pepo
TCTTCACATCTCTTGTTTTAGGCCCTCTGCTCACTGATTCACGATGTTCTTGAAAACCTTACTTTAGAATGGGGTTTAGGTTCTGTTTCTTTGTTTGTTTGATCATTCATACTGTTGATTTCTGGGATTTCCTCTGTTAATTCCTTCAAATATTGTCCTAGATTGTGGTGTTTTTGTCATTTGTTTCTTCTTGTGAAGATTTGCGTCTCTGTTGAAGCTCAAACAACATAATCAGAGCTGTCTGAAATGGATTCTGAGTAATTTTTTATTATTCTGGTAATGGCAGCTGTAACTTTGCTGCACGCGTCTTCTTCGTATGTAAACTAATCCAGCTTGAATAATGGAAAGTCAAATTCTATTTAAAATAAGAAAAATGGATTGTGCTTCTTCCATCATTGACTTCTTCTAATTACGCCTTCCACGGACCACATGGATGAGATCAACTCAACCCCTTCTCGTATTTATAATTCTCCACTTCTTTATTCATATATTTTCTTCCCGGCAAAAGACGAATAGCTCAATCATAATTGACGTGTATTCTTTAAGTCGAAGTTCAAAACTTAGTACCTCGTGTTTCATGTGGAAACACTTACATTTATGTAAAGATGGTGATGTATGTATAATTTATCTTCCACGTAGTATTGCAAAAGAAAGAACGGTTGAGAATTATTGAGAGAGGAGTAGTTCCACATTCGGGAAGATCATGGGTTTATAAGTAAGGAACGCTTTTCATTTGTATGAGGTTTTTTTGGAGGAAAAAAAAAAACATAACCATGAGAGCTTATGCTAAGTGGACAATATCATATCATTGTGGTGGGTCGTCGTTTATAACATGATATCAGAGCTATGTTCTTAACTTAGCTATCCTCAACTGTCGAATAAAGAAGTTGTGAGTCTCGAATGTGTAGTTCAAGGTGACTCAAGTGTCGAACAAATGATGTATTTTGTTCGAGGGCTTCAAAAAAGAAGTTGAATCTCAATTAAGGTGAGACTATTCGAGAACTCCAAAGAAGGAAATCTCAGGGGAGGCTCTATCGTTTACTTTGTTTGAGGAGAGGATTGTTAAGGATTACCACTTGACTAATTAAGAGAAAGATC
>NW_019649470.1:0-1098 GCF_002806865.2 Cucurbita pepo subsp. pepo
ACAACCACCTGTCACGGAAAATGTGGAATATCTACTTTCTCGTCTTGCCCGAGCACGAAACTCAAATCTATTTTGCAGCGACGATCTTTCTTTTCTAGGGCTTCCCCGTTCCCTAGGCTCCACTCGCTCGTATACGCTTCGATAAGAATTCATCCTTCGCTGTGTAAGGTTGGCCCGGAGAGAGAATGGGCACGACTCCCCCTGTTCAAGCCATTTCTCGCCTCAACCCCCATCATATAGGAAGAAGGCAAGAAGAGGTCGCCAATAGTACCCGCTACTCCTACTTTCTTTCTCTTGACCAGAAACGGAGAACGTAAAGAGATTTAGTAGGCGATCCAAGACGGGAAAGGAAAGCGGTAAAGTCACTCTTTTCTTTCTCTTGATATAATCCAAAGATGAGAGTTGTTGAACGGCTCTCTGTAAAAACAAATCCCTCCCCAAACCATGCTTGCAATTTTCATTGCCCACTACTTGTAAGGTTTAGGCAAATTTCTTTCTTCTTTCTTTCACAAGCCTAAAAAGTGATAAGGGGGTAAGCTCTTACGAGGTTTTACAGTCATCTAGATACAAAATAATTAATTGAACCCGCAGCTGTTAGGGAAAAAGCTCTTACGAGCTTTTACAGTCATCTAGATACAAAAAAATTAATGGAACCCCCTTTTGTTAGGGAAAAACCTCTTACGAAACTTTACAGTCATCTAGATAAACTCTAATTAATTGAAGCAGCTGCTGTTAGTGAAAAAGCGATTACGAAACTTGACAGTCGTCTAGCATCAATTTAATAAGAAAAGGTCCTTAAAGGGTGACGAATAAGGTAGCTTGACTTTCAACACTTTCTTTCAGGTGAAGTAGCTCATTCATCTTTCTTCTACATTCATTGATTCTTGAACTGTAAAGGAGAGAGAATGACTCTTGAGTTGAGTCTTGACAGTGAACGGAGAGTCCATTCATTAGCGAGACCGAGTGAAAGAAAAGAGCTACTGAACTTTACAGGAGAGGAAATTCATTAGCTGACAGGAAAGTCAAAGAGTGAAAGCAAGGAGAAGAGAAAGAAGCCAACGAACAATTTATGCCTTTGGGTTACTCTCGACAAACAAA
>NW_019649471.1:0-1097 GCF_002806865.2 Cucurbita pepo subsp. pepo
ATATCAGTTCAGCAAGAAAGAGACCTAGAAGGGAAATAGGGTCAGGGCATAATAGAGATAGATGTTCCGCCATTCATTTCCTCTCATGTAAAGGAATAATATCTGATTCTTCTTCTTTCACTGTGCAGTCTCTTGTCTTGCTTTCNGAAAGAGACCTAGAAGGGAAACAGGGTCAGGGCATAATAGAGATAGAGGTTCTGCCATTCATTTCCTCTCATGTAAAGGAATAATATCTGATTCTTCTTCTTTCACTGTGCAGTCTCTTGTCTTGCTTTCGGCTTTCATTCAATTCTCTTTGATTTGATTGACGACTCACTCTCCTGTAAAGGAATATCATATCCGATTCTTCTTCTTTCATTCTCTAAATAGGGGCTGAATCAGGTCAAGTAGCTAATTCAGTTATTCTTTAAACTCAGCTATTATTAAAAGAAAAGGTTCCGTAGCTCATTCATTGACTTTCCCAATCATTCAAGAGGGGAATAGCGTCTTTCTTTGGTTCTTCAATCAAATAGCTTGACCTTCTTTGTTCAAGAATAGTGAAACCCGAGTTCAATCAGGTGAGGGTGGAGGAGTTCTTTCTCTCTCATTCTTCTTCTTCTTTTACAGTTAAAGAATAGTTCCCCCCTCGTTCCGTCCTCTTCAGTCTCATTCTTCTTTCTTNTAGCTTGACCTTCTTTGTTCAAGAATAGTGAAACCCGAGTTCAATCAGGTGAGGGTGGAGGAGTTCTTTCTCTCTCATTCTTCTTCTTCTTTTACAGTTAAAGAATAGTTCCCCCCTCGTTCCGTCCTCTTCAGTCTCATTCTTCTTTCTTCTTTCCTTGATCTTTGCCTTTTACTGAGTGAAGGATTGATTTCTCATTAATAGGAGTAAGTCAAGGAGCAATGAGACCCAGTTGGATAGGTTACGGCCGGAGTGAACTCGAATGAATCTTGAGTTCAGTCTTTCTTTACTGTGGTAAAATAAAGAGGTGAAGGGAAGGTTAATAAAGAAATCAGGGAAATAGGGTCAGGTCTGGTCATATCGGTTCAGTCGTCTTCATAAGGAGTAAGGTAAGGACTTGTTTACGAGGATCAAGATCAGAGAAGATCAGGTTACG
>NW_019649472.1:0-1096 GCF_002806865.2 Cucurbita pepo subsp. pepo
GGGAGGTTTTTGGTTCTTACCCTTTTGAATATTCAGTCTCTTCTCTGATGGGTATAGGCTGTTTTGTTATGTTTTTTTGTTTTGACGCCATGGATGCCTTGCTGCTGCTTTGAATAGTGATATCTCAGAAGTGGTGTTCTTTTGTGTTTAAGTTAACTATGGCTATGAATCAGAAACCTCGCCTCAAAGATTCTGCTCTGAGACGTTTTAAATTGGTTATTCTTGTGACATTATTGGGGTTCTTGCTGTTTATGATCCTTATGGAAACGAATTTGTTTCAGAATTTTGCTCCTTGGTCTTCTGATAATATTCGTGAGGATCCATATGCTGGCTTTGGTCGTTTTGATTCTAATGATGAACTTAAGCTGCCCAAACAAACTGAGTTATCGATTCGTTTAGAAAAGCGAAATCGATTGCCACTTCGAAACTTAGATCTGTATCCAAATATAGCCAAGGATCATATACCTATTGTACTTTATGTGCACAATCGACCGCAGTATCTTCGAGTCGTAATCGATAGCTTGTCCAAAGTTACAGGAATAAGTGAAACCTTGCTAATTGTTAGCCATGATGGGTACTTTGAAGAAATGGACAAGCTTGTCCAGAACATCAGGTTTTGCTCAGTGAAACAGATTTTTGCTCCATACTCTCCTCATCTCTTTCCCGACAGCTTTCCCGGTGTCTCGCCTACAGATTGTATGGGGAAACATTATCCTATGCTAACAACAAATTGCAGAGGGAATCCTGATCAGTATGGAAACCATCGGTTGCCTAAAATCGTTTCGTTAAAGCACCATTGGTGGTGGATGATGAACACGGTGTGGGATGGATTGGAGGAGACGAGGGGGTTGTCGGGTCATATTTTGTTTATTGAGGAAGATCATTTTATATTGCCAAATGCGTATCGGAATCTGCAGTTACTCGTGTCGTTGAAGCCTAAAAAATGTCCTGAATGCTATTCTGTGAATCTAGCTCCTAGTGATGTGAAATCAAGAGGTGAGGGTAACAATTTTCTCGTTGCAGAGAGGATGGGAAATATTGGTTATGCTTTCAATAGGTCTGTTTGGAAGAAAATCCATAAGAAAGCAAAGGAGTT
>NW_019649473.1:0-1095 GCF_002806865.2 Cucurbita pepo subsp. pepo
TTAGAACCAAATGTCCTAGAACCGAAGTAGGAAACCGTGGGCATTCTGTTAAACTAAGATACGGAGAGAGCCTACAAGTAGGTGGCTTACTGAGTATAATTTTTATACTCATTCCTTTCTACCTTCTTTTTTGTTAGGTGCTGGTTGAGGTGGAGGAGCGTTGGAGAGCTGTGCGGTCACANTTAGAGTCTTTTGTATTTTTTCTTAATAATTGTATTTCCGTTGGAAATATTTAGTTTTAATTTTGTATTCGTAATTTCTTTTTTATTAATTTGAAACAAAAAAATTTTCTATTTTGTTTTAATTAAATGACATTTTTACCTTTTACTTTACTATTTATTTCTTTTTGTTTCTTTCGATTTCATCTTTTTAGTCACAACTCGACTTTTCGAATCCTCGAAAATTGGGTCATGACAAGCTCTTAAATTAATTTTAATAGCAGAAGTTCACGTGGTAGTTTATTGTCAGAACAATGTACGATGCACGAAACAAACTTATTGAGCTATCTCATCTGCTTCCACCGATAAAGTAAATGTAGCTATAGTCAACCTGGCACCAACTCCAACGACCCTAAATCTAGAATATTTGTTTCAGATCCCGTAGTTGTAAAATTGAAATGTCATTCATTTAAGATAGAGAACAAATCACTCAACGAGAAAGAGAGAGAAAATGCTCAATACACTATCTTATCTGCTTTCTCTTAGGGTTTTTAAAACACGTCTGCTAGGGAGAAGCTTCGAGAGGCCAGTGTCCCCATTGGCACACCGCCCGGTGCTTGATTCTGATACCATTTGTAACAGTTCAAGCCCACCACTTGTAAATATTGCCCTCTTTAAACTTTTCTTTCGAGGGCTTCCCCTCAAGATTTTTAAAACGCGTCTACTGGTGAGATGTTTTCACACCCTTATAAAGAATATTTGGTTCCCTTCTACGACGTGGAATCTCACAAATAGTCAAACTAACTTTGGAATAATTTAGAACTATTATCGAGGATCATGAACTAAATTGTTATTTGTAAAATTTTAAGGATAAAATAGAAATACAACCTAAACTCGAGGAACCAAATCGAAAATTAATCTATGTCATGAAAATATG
>NW_019649474.1:0-1094 GCF_002806865.2 Cucurbita pepo subsp. pepo
CCCAATTCTATTTCTTATTCTTAACTCAGTTTTGTTTACCTCCGTAATAATATTTTCATATGTATTCACAATTTTTAGTGGTAGATATTGTGTCACTATGCGCCTAGCTTGTTCCGACACCTCCAGCAAATTCATGCCCCCAACCACGTCAGCTTCTTCTTCGTCAATATCGTTGCATCTTCTCCTTCCATGGACCACTTCGACAGCTAAACTCATTGCTCGTGCTCCGGCAAACCCTAGCAGATGGCGGTGAGCCATGGACCACAACGATAATTCTCTCATCTCTATCATCTTCGCCCGTGGCCCATAATGATTCCTGTTGTGCGTCGTAATGCCACAACTTTCAATGTTCTGATACCACTTGTTGTGTCATAATGTCACAACCTTCAATACTCTGATACCACTTGTTGTACCCTAAACGCCACAACAATAATGCTTTGATACCACTTGTTATAACCAAATGCCACAACCAAAATGTTCGGATACCCAATTGTGGTAGCAGAAAGCAGAACTAAGATCAATCACACTCACACACCCACAAACAAAAAAAATACAAAAATTTACGTGGTTCGGAGAGAAGAAATTCCTCTACATCCAATGTTAGCCAATCACTGTAACCAAAAGTGTTTACAAAGTGTATCTTTCACACTCTCACACTACAAAATCTCTCTTACAAAGGCAAAGACAGAGGATGGTCGGGGAAAGACAAGGACGAGGGTGGAGAATATTCATCGCTCGGTCTCCCTTTAACTTGCACGAATTTTTGTTTCACTTCTTCCTCCATTAGAGATGATCCTTTGCAACGAGACTTCAAACAACGTTCTTTTGTCCTCAAATAATTAGATGAAAACAAAATTAATTTTAGTTAATCTCTTCTAAATACGTCTATTTTGCAGGCCATATTCATTAAATAACCAAATAATAGACTTTTTAGCAAAGCTTGGAAGTTAGTTAAAGTTGTTAATCATAGATTAAAACTTAGTTAATCCAAAAGAGATTTGTAATATATAAAAGAAAATAAATTAAAATAAGAGATAAGGAATCTCAGGTTCCACATATTACGACCACGACATAATGGTGAAAACAGCAAGAAT
>NW_019649475.1:0-1094 GCF_002806865.2 Cucurbita pepo subsp. pepo
AATTTTGACTGCCCAATAACCAATTTGGTCCCGAGGTAAGGGACTGGATTTACACGCCAGAAAATCATGGAGGCAATTGGTTTTTGCCAAATATGCACCAAGAACACATTTAGATGCATGCAGATGCAATGCCTCAAGTCACTGTATCAAATGTAATTCAGGTACAAGAAAACAATGGCATTCTAAGGTGCTTAGACATCCACAAGCTCCTCTGTTGCCATGTATTTTTCGAGTTTTATTCGAGTGATCGATATGAATAGAATCATTACAAATTAAAATTCAGGGCAGAAAGCAGGGAACACCAAGAGCAGCATAACGGTGGATGACTTCGAAAAGAGTTGGGACATAAGTTACAATACCTTTTTAACGCCTCCCAGACGCCACCGATTCGGTAGAAAACAGGTTCTTTACACGCGAAAGAATCGAATCATGAGCAGGGTCATATGGATGATCCTTGGATGGAATCTCCAATATTGCAGGAATTGGCTTGTTATAGCTATCTACCAGAAACCTAATCATGTTTGCAACCTAAAACTCAAAAGAAAAAATGGTATCACAGTTTGATGACACAGAGAAAACAGAACCCATAAACAATATCTCTAATGGCAGGAGAGGCATAGCAAGGTGTAATCAGAAAACAACTTACATATTGACTGATCATCACTATTGCAATATCCTCCCTTGTAGTGAACTCTTTGAAAGCATCTTCGATTTGTTTGACGGTCGTCTCTGAGACATTACAAGTCGAACTTTTGAGGCATAAAAAGGGGACAGAATTATGAGTCCAAAAGCATATTTGAATGAATGAAAACAGGTGTAATCACACAAAGTGGCTCTGTAAACCTATGGAGTAAGACGAACAGATTCCTAAGAAGCATAGTTAAAAATGATTTGGTTCAATCATAGCATCATCAGTCACTACTATTGAGCTATAATCCATGAAAACATTTTAAATACACTTCATTAGCGAGATTAATATTCAAAACAGCTATCCCAACAACAAAAATTAAGAAAACTGGTCGAGAATTGGTCTGATTCTATCTCTGTTCGTTTCGTTTGAAGAAAGGAAGGATCCCAAAGAATCGATCTTTCTT
>NW_019649476.1:0-1094 GCF_002806865.2 Cucurbita pepo subsp. pepo
TATATATATCCAAAAGTAAAATAAAATAAAATAAAATATTATGTGAAATATATGTGCCTTAAATGGTTGTGAACCTCCTCCAGTAAATCTTGCTATATGGGGATTTTCCTTAATTGGATCACAAGATTATAAGTATTAATAATAGCATGCATGTATTTGTGTAATACTCATTTACGTTATGGTATCAAATAATACTCATTAAAGTTAAAGTTTGTGTATAGCACATACCATATTATGTACCTCGTGAGCTTCATACCATAGGATGAAACGTTGTTTGATGCCTTGTAATCGACCTATTCACCAAGTTACCAAGTCGGCACTTATCCTCTTTCGGGGTATGAAGGATGGACTCAGGGTTGTCTAGAATCAATCCATCCTTGCTTAAAATTAACCATAATTAAAATTAATAGTATCTCAAATTAAATAAAAATAGAAAGATTTGTAATTAAATTAAAGAATTACAATGGAATTGAACGAAGCCGACAAATATACTTAAAAAAAAAAACAATAATTTAAAGAAAGTGGTTGGCAATTTAGGATGGTGTTCTGTATTGGTGTTCCCCATTGACACTAAGAACGAGAATTAATTAGGCAATGGGCCACGGAGTCTCCCTCTATAAAGGTACGTTACTTTTGTTCTCCACCCACACCCTGTTTTCAGGTGTTCGATGAAATTAAACGTTACTTTAATTAATACCCGCCTGTCTCCCATGAAATTAAATGAAATTAAAATGTTTGGAATTAAATTAAAAAAAAAAAAAAAAAAAAAAAAAAAAAAAAAAAAAAAAANTGGGGAGCAAGTGAGATGAGCGGTGCATGCAAAACCATGCACGTAGGGAAGAAGGGCCTCCTCCGCCGCGGCAACGGTGACACATAATCCTAGGCTAACCCTGCCGCATATTGCCTTAGTTGAAACTTAACTTCCATTGATGCAGCCTGCAGCATGCAGGTGTGGCAGATTAAGGCTTTGGGGTTATTAATTAAAGGGAGGCCTAAGCCTACCCTCGTACCTCCTCACAACACCCATCTAATAAAATGCAATTCAAATTCCTATATTTGTATCAAATCACAATATAAGAAGCAGATCTTAAAAC
>NW_019649477.1:0-1093 GCF_002806865.2 Cucurbita pepo subsp. pepo
CCCTTAGGAAAAGACCCTCGTGGAGGCACCCCAATCACTATCTAAAAAACATTTGTTTCTTTCGATCTTTTTAGATGAATCTGTAAGGAACGCTCAAGTNCTAAAAAACATTTGTTTCTTTCGATCTTTTTAGATGAATCTATAAGGAACGCTGAAGTTTGATGAATCGTACACATATGATTGGTTAAAATATGAAACTTATTCACTTTCGCTTCCGGGCCATTTTGCAGTCAAAGTCCATAGGTGTTAACATAGGAACTTTTTTCACCTTNGGTTTGAAAAGTTATTTTCTTGTTTTGGTATCGTACCATATCCACTAAAAATTGTTCTAAGCTTAAAATATGGAAGNTGTTTTGGTATCATACCATATCCACTAAAAATTGTTCTAAGCTTAAAATATGGAAGAAAAAATACATCTACTTGTGTCGATAAGACCTCAAGACCTTAACCCTGTCGAGTAAAGCCTCATGGAGGCACCAAAATCATTATGTGAAAAATCTTTGTTTCTTTCGATCTTTTTAGATTAATCTGTAAGGAACGCTCTAGTTTGATGAATCGTACACATATGATTGGTTAAAATATGAAACTTATTTACTTTCGCTTCCGGGCCATTTTGCAGTCAAAGTCCATATGTGTTAACATATGAACTTTTTTCCCCTTTGAGACAAGGTCGTTAACTCGATCTGAAAAGTTATTTTCTTGTTTTGGTATCGTACCATATCCACTAAAAATTGTTCTAAGCTTAAAATATGGAAGAAAAAATACATCTACTTGTGTCGATAAGACCTCAAGACCTTAAACCTGTCGAGTAAAGCCTCATGGAGGCACCAAAATCATTATGTGAAAAACCTTTGTTTCTTTCGATCTTTTTAGATTAATCTGTAAGGAACGCTCTAGTTTGATGAATCGTACACATATGATTGGTTAAAATATGAAACTTATTTACTTTCGCTTCCGGGCCATTTGGCAGTCCAATTCTATTGGTTTTAACATAGGAACATTTTTCCCCTTTGAGACAGGTTCATTAACTCGATGTGAAAACTTGTTTTCTTGTTTTAGTATCATACCATATTGACTAAAGATTGTCCTAAGC
>NW_019649478.1:0-1092 GCF_002806865.2 Cucurbita pepo subsp. pepo
AAAAAAAAAAAAAAAAAAAAAAAAAAAAAAAAAAATTATCGCCAGTATATGAACAATAGTTAATTATCAACACCTTATAAATTATCTTATTTTTTAATGTTGCTTTTAAAAGTTTATTAGTATTTTTAAAACGATGTATTGACGTTAAGATTATTTTTTAAGTTTTCAACATAAATTTTAAAAAGTCTTAAGGATATAATGAAAATTTTTGAAAACTTTTTAAAAATATTTAAAAAGTGGTATTTTTTTTTTCTTTTAACTTTTTGAAAGTGTAAGAATAATTTTTTTAACACAATATTAACAATTTTTATAAAAAAAAAATTAAGGATAGTGATATTTTTCATTTTTTTTAATATTTAAAGTTATTTTTTAGATTTTTTTAAAATCTTGAAACCTAAAGTATTAAATAGATTTCCTAGTTTTAAATTGGTAACATATCAAATATTTTTTGAAATCATAGTGGCATGATAAAATGAAGGTAGAAATTAGGTTGGGCAATTGACCTTGAGCAACACTAAGGCACGATAATACGCCTGATTCTTTCAATTGAATTTCCAATCTCAAGTCGAGGCGTTGGTGCGTTGGAAAGATTGCAAGACGTCGAGGCTCGACTTAGAATCTTGAAAAGAGCTTTTGAAGCTTACTCTACTACAACGGACTATTAAGTTAGTAGAGTGCCGTGTGTTAGATTTCAAAACGTTATATTTTATGATTTCTCTATTTTCTCACTTTCGAATGTTTGAGTCGTTGCTACCGCTTCGAACTTCGTTATCCACTGTTGCTCTTACGTGCTTTGTTACACCATCTTTAATTTAAGGCATCTTCATATTATCAAGTCCATTTCAGAAAATTTAGTGAGACAATTAAAACTATTGTAAACCCTAAATTACAAATGTCAACAACAACAACATCGAAGGTGTTCCTTTACCTAAGACGACTTAAACAACAACACTAATTTGTAACCTTCTCGAAGAGAGCTAACAAGGTGAGCAAACAGTGAAAGACGATATGACTTCTCTTTTCACTAAAGACAAATACAATTCTACTTTTCTTTCCAGTCAAGATGTCTCTCGTTTTGTTGATCGAGTTGGT
>NW_019649479.1:0-1091 GCF_002806865.2 Cucurbita pepo subsp. pepo
TGACCTTATGAGAATGAGATGTTTAATTACTTAGTGCTCGTCTACTTAATACCTGTGTGTCGTCTCATATGTTAAAACTTATTTATTTCACTGAGTCTCTCTTCGAGACAGTACCCAGATCATAATTCATTTTATAAGGTATAGTATAATGCTAATCTAAACCTATTTTAGTGGGTAAGGCACTTATTATTATCTCAGATGATTTGATCGTTTTTTAAAGTATAGTACGTTACTTTTATAGACATTATTGACTTTTATCTAGTTTCATGTATGATAGTAATGGTGTTGTTTTTAATATTTTATAAGAAAATTCTCAATCTAATCAAATAAATGAGAAAAAGATTTTTAAAAAAATGTTAATTGTTATTCATTTTGTAAAAAATTGTTATCTCTATGATTTCGTGTCTATAAGACCTCTCAACCTCAACTCTGTCGAGTCATTTAAACTTTTTTTCGAGTCATTTTGGAGTCAAATTCATATGTGTTAATATTGAAACTTTTTTTCAAATAGAGTCGTTAACTCGATTGGAAAAGTTGGTAAATTTCAGTCGATTAATCTTTGTAGCCCATTAAAAAATGTATTTATTTATTTATTGGAATTTGAAGGATCGAATTGAAATTAAACAAAAATACAAGGATTATTTTGAAAATATAAATACTATACTTGAAAAAGAAAGTAATTTGCAAAATTAAAGGCGTGTGGCGCGTGGGGGAAAATTTTCAACTCCACGGCGACCAATGGATGGGCACTTTTTGTAATTATTCAATTTTTTTGGGGGGGTCTTGTTTCCATCTTCCATGGTACGGACTTGCCAATTTATGTTTTACTTTTTCCCAACTCGTAATTATTAACTTCCAATTTCTAAGCCTTTTACAACAAAATCGTAATTATTAATCACATTTAACGGCGTTTAGCGGTCCGTCAACTTTGAGCCGAAATGTGGGGCCCCAATTGATAATATTGTCAAAAGTGGGGTTTAATTTATAATAATACCTTTTGATTTCCCACTCATTTATGATCTTATGGAAATGACCCCAACATTTTTATTATTTCTATTTTCACCCCTATTTCTTTTTTGTTTTTTTTTTTT
>NW_019649480.1:0-1091 GCF_002806865.2 Cucurbita pepo subsp. pepo
AAAACTATTTTTTATTTTTTAATAATTTCATTGAGATCCGAAATAAAATATTTTAAAATTGGGATAAAAAAAACAAAAAGGAATTATTTTTCGTAATAAACTAATAAAAGAAATTAAATAAAGTGAAGTGGGGAGTTCATTACAAAAAGCGTGCTAAGGAAAAGAGAGAGAGAGAAGGGCAAATCGGTCATTTTGCATGGAAGGGTGTACTTAAAAAGAGGGATAATTAGGGGATTATGAGCTAAATCTCGGGAGGTTGCTGTCTCCTTCCTTGAATAGAATTAGAACAATGTTGAGGTTATGTTCTCTAAAAGTCCAGGTGGCATGTTACAAAGGTATCTTCCTTAAAAAGTTGTTTTTTTAATTAAAAAAAATAAAATTTTATGAAATGATTAAAGTTTAATTCGCGACTTAAATAATAATTTGTCTTTGGGGTAGCTTTCAAAATTGAAATTTAAGACTAATGAGATCGACTAAGCTGTAAACGAATTAGTGACCAATTCAATTTTTTTAAAATAATAAACGATAAAATGTGTTAAGTGTCACAATCGCACTCGTGCGGGTAACATGATAATGATTATGCGACCATAAGCAACACGTTTTAGAGAAGCATGATCGTGACCGTATAATAGTTTTTTCGTTTAGTTTTTAAAAGTTACGTATGTTATTAAATGAGTTTCTCTATGATTAAGATCCAGTCGTTTGTGATCATTTTGTGAAATATTAATATTACCATTGACAAATTTATAAGGAAATATTAAATAATGTATTGCTCGTTTAAATGATTTTAATCGATTAATTTTTTACAATTAAAAAAATGAGACATATCAACAGTGTCATTAATACAAGACATAATCTTATCTATAGTTCATAAACACTTTAAGTTATTGCTTGAACACGATTCTCACACAGGTTAGTTAATAATTATAGTTAAAAAAAACCAAATTGTTCGTGTCAAATAAAAAAATAAGAATATTTTTAAACCTTAAATAAATAAATAATATATATAAAACAAAAACAAATTATAGCTCCTACAAAGCCTCTCTACAGAATTCGGTGGAAAGAGGAGAGAATAGTCAAAACAAGTAGTT
>NW_019649481.1:0-1091 GCF_002806865.2 Cucurbita pepo subsp. pepo
CTTGGCATGTTCCACGGTCCAATTACCGTTGCCCCGTCGTTGCTAGGTACACCTTATGTAGAATGAGGAATACATGACATGAGTGATATTTAATGTGGTTGGCTTTAAATGATGCATGACATGTTACTGTATGAAAAAAAAAAAATGTTGATGTTATCTGATGTGGATGTGATTTGATGTAATGCACGTCTTTATGGTATGATATTTATGTTTTTCTTTTATATATATATGTATACATACGAATTATATGGTAGGATGTAGGGAATGTTGTAAATCATAAACTTAGCTAGAATCCTTTTCTTGGTTTCTAGAACCATGCCGCACAGAGGACGTAGAAGAGGTAGGAGAGGAAGAGGACGACCTCTCGTTAGGAGAGGAGGAAGAGGAGACACCGATAGAAGCTCTTCCCAAGAGGGGTTGACTACCGGCCCATATGCGTTTGTACCACCTCCTGAATACGCACCTCCCCCACAAACCGTACCACCCCCTGAATATGCACCTCCCCCACAAGCAGTACCCCCTCCTAAATACGCACCGCCCCCTCAAGCTGCACCACAGGCCGGGTTAGACCCCACCACAAGGTTAATGTTGGAATCCCTCCAAAAAAAAAAACAATGCAAACTATGCTAGACACACAACAGGCCACGTTGTTGGCTACGCAACAAGTCGCGGCAATGGCCACGCAACTAGCCAACACGATGGCCATGCAACCAGCCAACGCGGTGGCCCCGCAACAGGTGGATGCGGTANATGGCCACGCAACCAGCCAACGCGGTGGCCCCGCAACAGGTGGATGCGGTAGCTATCCAACCAGTGAACAACCTGCACCCGGATAGGGGCGCGAATTGGTTAAAGGATTTCGGGCGGTATGACCCCCGTCCTTTTGTCGGTTCAAAGGAAGATCCCACAGCGGCTCAGATGTGGATCGCAAACATGGAAACGACCTTTGAATCAATGAGATGCCCTGATGAACATAAGGTGGCATGTGCGACATACGTGTTACAAAAGGATGCAGAAGTGTGGTGGTCGGATAATAAACAGAGCATAAATCCGGGTGGGGGAATTACAACATGGGAGACCTTTAAGGAAGC
>NW_019649482.1:0-1090 GCF_002806865.2 Cucurbita pepo subsp. pepo
TTTTGCAATAGATTAGGGCAAGGCTGGTGCCAAGTTGCAAAGGAGGACTTTAATTATTTATTTATTTATTTATTTTAAATTTATAATAATTATTTTTAGAAAATAAAAATTGAATTTGACTTTTAAGGTAGGTTCTTGAAAAGTAGGGTTGGGGATTTGGGAGTGGGTTTCTGAACCACCCCATGGTTTGCTTCGGGGACTGACGGGGCTCGAACCCGCAGCGACCTATACGATGTTGATCTCTCTCTCCCAATCGATTCGATTTGTTTCGGTGGGACTTTTTTGTTAGTCGATGTCGATGTAAAGACATGATGTCGATAGAGATTTTGAGTTTGAATGGTATGATATAGGATCTGATTGTGACGACTTTCTAAGTACTTAAAAAGTATAAACCCTAAACCCTGAACCCCAAAAGTCTTACATATTTTTTTTATTTAAAATTTTAAATGGATATTTAAAAGAACGAGTACATGTTTGGTATATTTTTATGCGAGACTAAAGCTACTTGTTAGGGGTTGTGTGTTAAGTTGAATTGGGTCAGATTTAAACAATTATATATATATATATATATATATATTTTTTTTTTATACTCAACCCAATATTCGAGTCCTAAAATTTTTAAATCCAACCCAACACAATTATAAAGTTTATGGTGGGGTCGGTCCAATAATTTATTTAAATTTAAATTTTTATTTTTTTATAAAAAAAAAGTAAAAATTATATATTTATTTTCAAGTATTTAATTAAGATTTCTAACCCATAAAAAATAAATAATCAAAAGAAAATAATTATAAAATTAAATAAAAATAAAACAAATGTTTTATATTTAAAATTAATAATATATTTAAGTTAGTTGAACTCAATTTAATCTATTTATTTAATAATTAATGGATTATTTCATCTATAAAATTTTAATTTATGAATCAATATCGAATTTAATTCAATCAAATAATTTTATGATCCAACTCAAACGGTATAAACGGTATAAGTTGAGTTGATCCCGTTTTTTTTAACACTCCTAGTTTTATATAAAGTGAACAACTAAAAAATAATTATTAAAAAAACAAATCAAAGAAAAAGGTGTGAAAAT
>NW_019649483.1:0-1089 GCF_002806865.2 Cucurbita pepo subsp. pepo
ACACCCTTATAAAGAGTGTTTCGTTCTCCTCCCCAACCAACGTGCGATATCACACTAACCCACCTGCAATTAGCCAAACCAATGTGGATTACCTCAAAAATAGCAGCAGCTCCTTTCTGGGTTCCATCCCCTCCAAGTATATAGACCTGATTGATGCCTCTATGTTGAATGCTGTCAACAATCTTGGTGGTATTGTGGCCACCTCTTGAGGTCCCAAGGATGGTGCCTCCACGTTTATGGATGTTGTTCACCATTTTTGGTGTTAAAGGAATTGTATTCCTAGCGTAGAAGCCTTTGTACCCTGCCTATATGTTATTAGGTGAAACAACTGGGCGTTTTAGTGATGACATCAAATGGTGATTAAGGAAAGTTCAAAGCGTCTATAATCACCTCAATTCCAACAACTGTGCGGACGCCATACATGTGGTACAATCCACATACTATTTCCCTGATCACTGTATTAAGACCCGGACACAAACCACCACAAGTTACAATGCACGCATGAACTTCATCGGATTCAAAAAACACCTGAAAAAAGTGTTGAACTTTGATTACGATGATGACAGAGATTGTAGGGGGGGAAATGAAGATGAAGAAACATATGTTTAACCTTTTGTCGAGGTCCAGCTCGTCGAAAATGTGTCCCTCTAGGACTATTGTTCTGAACAACAACCTGTTTTGAACAAAATCTTAGAACAGATTGATCTCAAACTGTGAAGTTAGAAATGGGTCGCTTACATTTTGAGCAACAGCATCGTCCACGTTAACAAAATATTGCCTGATGAACACAAAATTCTGGTTAGTTTATGGATGGATGGATAGAGAAAAACTGTGTAACGGGCTACAGAGAAGGAACATACTTGACTGCAGAATAGGCAGGATTATCTTGTAAAGGATTAGGATACCCCTGAAAACAAGCAGATAAAATTACAAGTGGGATGGAAGGGAAAAACGACAAAAACATGGAATCAAAGTAGATTTTACAGCATGGATGAAGGATTAAGACATGTCTGAAATTTTGGAAGAAACAAACAGAGAAGAGAGAGGGTTACCGGAAGGTCAGGGAGATAATCAGTCAAGTGAGGGACA
>NW_019649485.1:0-1089 GCF_002806865.2 Cucurbita pepo subsp. pepo
AAACAAACTCTTTGTGATTTTGGATTAAAATTTGATAGTGGACCTATATCGTGTGATAATACAACTGCTATTAATTTAACTAAACATTTTAATATTAGACATCATTTTATTGAAGAGCAGGTGCAAAATGAACATATTATTCTTAATAATCAATTAGCATATGTTTTTATCCAGCCGTTAAATGAAGAAATTTTTTTACAAAAATAGGCTTGAGCTTTNTTCAATATTATTATTTGGACATGTGCATTATTTTAAGTTTTAGATTGGATGGATTTCGTACTATTTTCCTTGAAATGGTTTGTCGTCGTCAGGAAGGGGAGATTGTTGGCTTCTTGGCCCTTAATCTCAAATGAGTTAATTTTAATTAATTAATGTTTGGATGATAACAAACATATCTTCAATTATTCACAATTCTCAATATTTTGTCCACAAGGTAAGGTTGGGAATAACGATTTTAACATCATCACGTCGGGTATTTGTTTTGACGGGAACTTCTTCGTTTTATCTCTAATTTGAATGAACCAAAAAAGACGTTGAAATCATTATTCTCAACCTTACACTGTGTACAAAATACTGTGAATTGTTAATAATTAAAACATTAATTAAGTAATTTGAGATTAAGGGCCAAAAAGCCAACAATCTCCTCTTTTTTATTTTTTATGATGACAAACCATTTCAAGAAAAATGGTATGAGATCCATAAAACTTAAAATAATGAACATGTCCAAATAATAATATTGATGCATCATAATAGACATTCTAATATATTATCATAAATTTGAAATTCACTCAAATCCCTATTCTCTCCCTATATTAATGCTTCAATGAATTATGAAACATCACAACAACGATGATTCATTAATTATAAAATAAAACGAAGTGATTCATTAATTATAAAATAACAAACTTATAGCATATTTTTTTCTAATTTTCTCCCCTTTATAATTATAAAAAAGAACAATAAAAAATAATAAAAGAATGACATGCTCCTCTAATAACATGCCTTTAAATAAGATTATAAAATACAAAATATAACATGCCTTTAAATAAGATTATAAAATACAAAATATATCACACCTAGTAATACCAA
>NW_019649486.1:0-1087 GCF_002806865.2 Cucurbita pepo subsp. pepo
AAAAATAAAACTTTAAAAAATGTATCCAATAATAGTCTACTATTCGAAACATACCCCAAATAAAAATGACATCCAAAAATCATCATAATTACACAAATAACCACCATTTCAACACCAAATTAAGTAAGTTCAGATGATTTTTAATAAAATTAGCCCAGTTGGTGAATAAGATGGTCAGATTTAAGAAACCCACGATAATTAAAAAGAATAATGGTATAAATATTAGGAGGCAGATAATTGCATGCAGTATAATTCCAATTTGAGAAATAGAAGTGTTGGATGCAAATGCACCTATTAACATGGTGAATACCATGAATACAATTTAAGTTGTTATCACAAACAAAATTAACAATATCATGAATACAACTTAATTCTCCATCTAGCTTTATTTTTCCTCCATATCACCGCATTTGTCCACACATGTTCAATAAAAAATGTTAGAGATTGTATATTTGCATGTTTGACCTTTTCAAAGCTCCTAGTGAACATGTTGCAAATCAATGAAATATATTTAAACTATGGACTAAATCAGAACAACAAGAAAAAGTTAAAAATCCATAATAAAACCTAATATAACTCTAAAAACAGGTACTTGAAACATTGCCTGGCAAAGGTATTGTAAAGAAAAAAGTTACATCCACTTCGGACCACATACCATTAGCTGCAGTAATACATGACTACGCTCGTAAAAGCAGATCGAAAATTAGAAATAAGAACAAATGAATTGAAAAAAATATATATATATACCCTCTAAGAAATCCACTTGAGTTCCCAAAATTGGGATTTGAAGGAGCAGGTAGAACAGGCGTCACGATGTTTGCACCCACAATCTCCAACTTCATGGGCTTCCCGTCTAGCTGAACATTGTTGTATCTCTTTATAGCAGCTAGAGCATCTGCTTGTCGCGAAAAAACTACTTCTGCTGTTCCCTACGAGGAATAAAAATTACAACGTGAAAATATGGTTAATAAACAAAAGAGCCCTTGTGTAGGACACACTTTAAACATACCTTTGATCTCCCACTTTTATCATAATTTATAGAATACCGTTTAAGATCGCCAACTTCAGAAAAAAGTTCCTGCATATA
>NW_019649487.1:0-1087 GCF_002806865.2 Cucurbita pepo subsp. pepo
TTACCAATTTAACCTTAAGAGTTAACTTTTTTTAGAACAACGATAACGCCCCTACTTTTCTTTAACCTAATTGGTGACGTCACTCATGCATACATCACTTATTAAGTGTAAGCTCATCATAAATAACTTTCTATTTCGTAATCATTATCCAAAACAACCTTACCTCTAAAAATAAACTTTCAAATAACTGAATTTAAAAATGAATCCGCTCCTAAACAACCTTATCTCCAAAAATAAACTTTGAGATTGACTGAATTTAAGAATGAATCTAGACTTTCAAATAACTGAATTTAAAACAACCTTAACTCTAAAAATAAACAAATAACTGAATTTAAAAATGAATCCGCTCCTAAACACCTTATCTCCAAAAATAAACTTTTTAAGAATGAATATAGAGTTTCAAATAACTGAATTTAAAACAACCTTAAATCTAAAAATAAACTTTCAAATAACTGAATTTAAAAATGAATCCGCTCCAAAACAACCTTATCTCCAAAAATAAACTTTGAGATTGACTGAATTTAAGAATGAATCTAGACTTTCAAATAACTGAATTTAAAACAACCTTAACTCTAAAAATAAACAAATAACTGAATTTAAAAATGAATCCGCTCCTAAACACCTTATCTCCAAAAATAAACTTTTTAAGAATGAATATAGAGTTTCAAATAACTGAATTTAAAACAACCTTAAATCTAAAAATAAACTTTCAAATAACTGAATTTAAAAATGAATCCGCTCCAAAACAACCTTATCTCCAAAAATAAACTTTCAGATAACTGAATTTAAGAATGAATTAGAGTTTCAAATAACTGAATTTAAAAATAAATTTAAAAATAAATCAATGTAACTTAAAACAGGCCAATAGTAAACTCCTAAAAATATCCCATCTCAACTTTTATGGGTTCTTAGCTTCCTCAACCGTACATTGGCTTAATAACTGAATTTAAAAATGAATCTAAATAAAGCTAAATGAATTTAAAAATGAATCTAAATAAAGCAATACTTAACTTAAAACAGTCCAATGCTAAACTCCTTAAAAGCTAAACTCCTTAAAAATATCCATCTCCAATGGAGTTCTCAGCTT
>NW_019649488.1:0-1087 GCF_002806865.2 Cucurbita pepo subsp. pepo
ACAGAATATCCAACGCTTTCAATCCCACAATTAATTTTGAAATTTCCACGTTTGCAATATTTAATTTTTGTGTCCTTTTTACTACAGTAAAAACAAATTACTTTGAGGCGTAATTAATTTTATCTTTTTAATTAATTATGACTCGTGACAACAGTAAATATTTTTAATTATTGCACTAAGATTAGGATTATGCTTGTAATTTGTATCTTAAAATTACTTTTCACTAATAAAAATGGTTTTTTTTACCCTAATAAAACCCTTTTTTTTATTTCACCTAAAATGGTTAAATAAAAAAAATAATAACTGTATCAATTTAAAATTTAAAATTTCATAAGTATATTAATTTACACGTGTGAAAATTTATAATTTTATCGATTAAATTCCAAAAAATGTAATTAAATGATACATGAATACTTTTAAATTAATAAATTTTAAGAATTTAATTATTATAATTATAAAATTACTCCAACTAAATTAATTTTTTAATTGAAATGTGATTGTTGGCATAATTACTAATTTTATAAAAGTTAAAAATTGAATTAATTTTTACTAGAAAAAATGGGTTGGCGTGGTCTTCAAAGTTGCAGTAATAATAAAATATCAATGAAAAAAATCAAATAAAAAGTTTTTAATATTAAATTAAACCTTTATGAGAAAAACGCGTAGACCTCTGCTCGGGTCATTATCTTTTTGGAAAGTTAAAAAGAACGGAATATTTTTTTATGATAATTTATGTTCAAAGTGGACAATATTGTATCAACGTGAAATGTCGTTTCTATCAGTGGGATCAAAACCATGCTCTCTCTTAATTTTTTAATTTCAAAATTTTCGATTTAGAACATAAATCGAATAATTATTTTTATTAATTTAATGTTGATGAAAATTTTAAGTTATTATTATTATTATTTTGGTATAGCATTTATATTTGATAAATAGACCGTCCCTTTCGACCCTTATTTGTATAAACATTTGCTATGAAAATCACTACCCATATTAATAACGTGCATCTTCCTTTTCAGTGGCTCAATCATAAGAATTTTTAATTATTTTTTTTTTTAATAATGAAATTTACGAGAGAGTTTAAAGA
>NW_019649489.1:0-1086 GCF_002806865.2 Cucurbita pepo subsp. pepo
ACAAAAACAAATTTAGGAGTGGTAATTCCATCACATTACTAAGTTTATGGTGCAATCAATCTGTTGGAAAATGGTAATTATTAAGATCGTGACTAAATTTTTTGGTTCAAAGTAGATAATAATGTTGTTTAGAAATGTGGTCTATTTTTTAGTGCCTATGTAATCAAAAGTCTGTAGGCTAAATTGAAACATCCACAATAGTGAACTGTTTGAGGATTAAATTTCCACTAAGGTGGTTGTTAGACATTTCCTCTGGTGGAGGATTAAGTTTCTGTTGGCTTGGTGGCGCCAACCTCCTATGCGCTACACAGCCCAAGATGGTTTGGAAGAAGTTAGCATCAAATTCTGTTTCCATTCACACCCGCCAAAGTTTCAATAGATATGGTTCGCTTTGGCCTATTATATATCGTCGTTATCCTTGAAGTTTTAAAACGCATCTATTAAGGAGAGGTTTCCACATCCTTGTAAGAAATGTTTCGTTCCCCTTTCGAATCGATATGATATCTCACAATGCACCTCCCTTGAAGGCTCTATATCCTTGTTGGCACACTGCTCAGTGTCTGGCTTTGGTACCATTTATAATGAGCTAAAGCGGACAATATATGCTAGCGGTAGACTTGAGCCGTTACACCTCACCTCACAACTCCATATTTGTTTATGTGAAATCTTTGTTCCCATTGTTAACTTTCTAAATTTCTTTCTTAGATGCAATAATTACACCAAGGGTCTTCTAATCTAAATGAATCTAAGCAAAGTTATCATCACCACAAATTAACCATTAGAAAAACTATTAAAATATAATATCCTGTTGTAACATCAAATCTTTCATCTTCTTCAAATTGCCCAACTAGCCTGATTTGAAATTGGAGCATCATATCATGCAATCTACTTTTATTATATATTATCTACCAAGATTAGATTTCTTCTTTTTTTTTTTTTAATTTATTTATTATAATCACAATAATCTTATTATAATGTTTGATGATAGATGTTTTCGTTTGAGCTGGAGGCTTAACAATATGCCATGGTAGCAATTTTTGTTGTATCTAAAGAGAGCCAAATTGATATATAGATGAACTGCGCTAA
>NW_019649490.1:0-1086 GCF_002806865.2 Cucurbita pepo subsp. pepo
GACAGGATTCGAACCTATGGCTCTCTGAAACTTCTTCATCTATTATTTGGGCGCATCTTTCTTAAAAGGATTGTGATGACAACGGACAACATGCCTTCCTTCCTGACCACGGATAGACTACGGGGCTTTGCACTTCGGCTCGGCCCTNTACCACATCAAGGTGACAGGATTCGAACCTATGGCTCTCTAAAACTTCTTCATCGGTTATTTAAAAGTTCATATAAAAAATAGGATAGAACAATTTGTGTAATGCTGTTCTTGAAGTCTGGCTCGAGACGATCTTTATTCTTCCAAGAATATGTTTCATTCTCTATTCTCATCTTCTCGGTTCAATGTTTAAAAACACATTTTAAATCATATTATCTTGCATAATTCATTTTGATATAATATTGTTGGGGGCATTTTGAGAATCGAACTTGAGACCTCTCACACCCAAAACGAAAATCATACCTCTTAGACCAAATGCCTTTTTAATAGATCTATAATTCTTAGTTGCTAGTCTCTGAAACTTCTTAACATAATGAAAAGTTCCTAAAAAGAATATAGAACAATTTGTGTAATGATTCTCATCTTCTCGCATAATTCATTTTGATATAATATTGTTGGGGGCATTTTGAGAATCAAACTTGAGACCTCTCACACTTAGTTGCTAGTCTATATATGAAATTTATATAAGTTGCAGCTATAAAATGCTTTTTTTTTTTCTTTTTTCCTTTCAAAATTGTGCTTTTTTTTCTCGTTTGAAGGGGCATTTTGAGAATCGAACTTGAGACCTCTTGCACACAAAGCAAGAATCATACCACTAGACCAAATGCCTTTATTATGGACTATATATTAAGTTATTTATGGAATGTATCATCATTATTTCATTTATTTTCTTTGTTAATGAAATCCGTGAGCAATTATTATTATATCTTTTAGATCTAGACCGCTGTTAAATTATTTACATAGGGTTAAGAAAAAAGAATAGAAGTTATTTTCTAGTGTAAGTTTTAGTTTGATAGTTCCATTTGAGACATATATCGTGGAGTACACAAGTAAATCATTAAGAGCATTATCATTAAATGATAATATACTAGGTTGAGA
>NW_019649491.1:0-1086 GCF_002806865.2 Cucurbita pepo subsp. pepo
TGTAGCTTCGAATACATAAATAATGGGTTAGATTAGAGGTTAGATTAGAGGTTTTCCCCGCGGGTTTCCTTTTTTTCTTTTTCTTTTTTTTTTTTTAATATATTTTTTTAATGTTATATTTCAACGAAATAACATTTTCACCAATTTAATTATGCCAGGAGGTTAGCAAGATTATCTATTGAATTATTACATATATATTTTTTAATCCTAACTTTATCGTAATTGTGTCGTGCAAGCTTTTACTTGACCAGATCATCCATCAAAATATAAAGTAATAAATATAATCCTACAAGTTCAAAGAAACACCCATATAATTTAATCTAAATAATTTCAGTTGCCATTTTAATTATTTTTACAAAATATCACAATTAATTTTGATGAATATTAAGAAAAACAGAGTTTAGCCGTTTTTGGAAGTTTAGCCTTCGGATCCACATTTATTTTAAACCCTAATAGACTAATAAAATATAAAAGGAATTGAATCTTTTGAGTAACAATCACGAGATCATTTTTTTTTTTTAATCATATAGATTAAGATGTCAAAGATAAAAAAAAAAAAAAAAAAAAAAAAAAAAAAAAAAAAAAAAAAAANCAAAGGTATTATCTTTCATCAAATTTTAAGATATAGTTTTGGAAATTATAATAGATAAGCCCAAAGAAAAAAAATGGTCGACAGAATTTAATTACGAATCTTTTACTCTCTGCTCAATTTATAATTGGTTCTTGTTGGTTTAGCTTTGAAAAATTATACAATAGTAATGTTAAGTCAATATAGCAACATTAATTCATAAAAACTCGGTTCCAATATGTTTCAATTAGATCTTTAATTTTCGCTTATTTTAGTTTAGTTCTATATAAAATCAAAGTCAAACCATAAACTGATTTATAAATCATTAAAAATTATAAATTTTAAGTCGTGCGTCTATTTTAACCATAAACATTATAAGTCAATTAAATTTTTTAATTTTTTAAAATTCACAAATTTATTGCAAAATTTAGGGTTACAAATTTTCATTACACAAAAAATTCAAGAGCAATAAAATAATTTTTAAAAATTTCAAAATTTGCAGAATCTGATAGACATAA
>NW_019649492.1:0-1085 GCF_002806865.2 Cucurbita pepo subsp. pepo
TCATACTCTTCCTTCACCAAAGTTTAATTACGTTAACATTTCTATGTTAATCAATAAAATGTTGGTGTCACATGCCCTACGTTCACCTATCACATTACAATGTTGTTGATGGCACACCACAATTTGGTCTGCAAAGGAGGAAGGATCGGTGCGCCTCCATGCCCTTCACCTAAATCATACGCACTCTTACCATAAAATATATCATTTTTTTTTGTTGGGGGTTCAATACATCTCATCGTTCACTTCATGGTTTATTTATATGTGTTTAAAATAATATATTTTAAAATTAAGGAAAATAGAAAAAAAAAATACATTATTTATTTATAAAAATTCAATGAAGATTGGCTTTAAAGTAAAATTCGTAATGGGATAAGTCTCTATCTTCAAAAGTTAAGTCAATAATTAACAAAGGAAAAACAAAAATAAATAAATAAAAAAATAGCCCATTTTGAATTTTGTTTGGTCTCATTGTATTAACACTAAAATAATTATCACAAAAAAGGTGAGAAAGAGAAAGCATGTTTATCCCTTGTGTGCTCATCATTCTCACCATCAACTAAACTCAAAAAAAAAAAAAAAAAAAAAAAAAAAAAANATCTAATATGCGTTTCTTCATTAAAAAAAATAATGATGATGATGGCTATTTTAATTTTAGTACATGATGATGGCTATTTTAATTTTAGTACTTTATGACATATTTGTATATAAGTATTATATGTGATATTTTCATCCAAATCTTTAATTAGCTAAGTTTCAGAAATTGGAAAATTTAATTTTAAATCTGGAATATTATTTGACGAAAATATGTGGATATATTATTTTACGAAATAAAAAATACACAATAATATAATATTTGAATTGAGTGTAAATGGGGTGTTTGTTGAGCTAACTTATAGGTTATAGGTTATGTTCTAAAGCATTTATGATAAATTAATAATAAAACAAATCTTATATAAAATTGTTCTAGTTTGCATGTATTGGGTTTAATTAATATCAAAATTGTAAGCTGGTCAATTATAATATAAGAATTAATTTTAGATAAGAGATTAATGACCGTAGAAATTAGAATATTATTATTTTGACAT
>NW_019649493.1:0-1084 GCF_002806865.2 Cucurbita pepo subsp. pepo
CTGTTAGTTTTCTAGCCAACCTTCTTGTGTTTTTTTTTTTTGTTCATTCTATAGAAATATAAACATCACAATTTGGAAGTTTGATTTGTAAAGTGAATTAGGGAAACATTGTTCCCCAAGTCGATGAGTTTTCTTCTTCATTGCTTCATCTTCTACAGCACACAACAGTTGAGCTCCTTCTCAAGGGCAAGGGCAAGGGCAAGATGCAGAAAACTTTTGAGCAACGGGTTGAAGCGCATGCCTGAGAGGAGCGGACATGGGAGTGGTTGGGTTTAGTTCTGAAGTGAAGTTTCGTTGACGATGCTGCCATGGTTTGGACTACGAGTTGGAAGCCTTGAGTTTTGCTCGAGAAGGTGAAGGGGATAAGCTCTTTTATCGTTCGGCTGGACTTCGATGTTTGGGCCATGGTCAAGTGAAAACCCATAAAACTAAATCTTTTTAATGCTGGCTAGACTACATGGTTTGGACCATGGTCAAGTCAAAGCCCAAAAAACTCAAGCTTTTTACTGCAAGGCTGGACTACCATGTTTGGGCCAAGGTCAAGTCAAAGCCCATAAAACTCAAGTTTTCGGCTGGACTACGATGTTTAGGCCTCCGTCAAGTCAAAACCCATAAAATTCAAGCGGCTCAAGCCCATGAACGAGAGTCCACGAAACAAGTCCATGAACTGAAGCCCATGAGGCGAGAGTACACGAACCGAAGGTCCATGGATCCAAGCTCATGAACGAGAGTCCACGAAACAAGGTTACATGGATCCAATCCCATGAACGAGAGTCCACGAAACAAGGGTCAATTAACTCAAGCCCATGAGGCGAGAGTCCACGAAACAAGCGTCCATGAACACAAGCCCATGACGCGAAAATCCAAAAAACAATGGTCCATGAGCGAAAGTCCACGAAACAAGAGTCCATGGATCCAAGCCATGAGGCGAGAGTCCACGAAACAAGCGTCCATGAACACAAGCCCATGACGCGAAAATCCAAAAAACAATGGTCCATGAGCGAAAGTCCACGAAACAAGAGTCCATGGATCCAAGCCATGAGGCGAGAGTCCACGAAACAAGGGTCCATGGACTCAAGCCCAT
>NW_019649494.1:0-1083 GCF_002806865.2 Cucurbita pepo subsp. pepo
GCTGTCCCTACGGTGTCATGCGCCTCGTCTTCATCTTGGCTCTTACTTTGGCGCTTATAACAGATCGCTTCCATTGATTCATATCATCATTGGCTTCCACAATCTGTTGATGATCTTGGAACACAGTTTTGAATACTTGGAATATATTTTACTTTAAAATTATGAACTTGAGCTGATGGTCATGACTATGATGTGACGATGAAATGCAGCTATCTGTTTGTTTCTATCAAAAGGGCTCCTGAGTTTCAATGACATATTATTATAAAACTTTGTACTCCTCTTGTGCATTTGTTGGTTGTGTTATCATATGCACATGAAAATGGGAATTTTAGGATTATTTTTATCTTTTCCCAAATTTTTCTTTTCTTTCTGGTTGCTACCAATATAAACATAACTCAACTAATGATTAACTTCACGTATCTAAAGAATTGTTGATTATTAAGAGCTATATGGGCTAATGAGACATGGGGATCGTATTGTAATTGGGATCCAAAAGAAACTTGGGCATTTATTACTTAGACGAACAAATAAAAATAATGAATTCTCATGTGATACACTTTTGATCATATTTGACGTTTGAATTTGAAACTTGGTCGAATTGGATCCTTTCGATTTCTATACTGAACATATACTTACGAAGTAGTTTTAACTTATTGATTGACACTAACCCTAGATCTCTAGATCTCTGCCCTCGTCTCCTTCTCTTTACCTCTTGTCCCCTCCTTGTTGCCTTTTAACTCGGAGATAATACAAACGAGAAGTTATATGATGAACAAAATAAAAAAGTTAGTTCACTCCGAAACTTAGATACATCTCGTAATATTGGCAACCATATCAATGGTCCCTCTTAATCGCATATGAGTATTCAATCTTTTGACTTATGGTTGCACATACCCCACATAAACATATCCCAACACTGTTGAATCTTGAGAATGCTAGAAATAAAGAATAATTAAACTTATTCCAATTGAAAAAATATATAAATAAAGAATGTTATGGAAGAATTTATGTAAAAGGGAACCGACCAGGTGGGAATATAGCACAGATTTGAGAGATGTGTGTGCGCGCACGAGTGAAAGACAA
>NW_019649495.1:0-1083 GCF_002806865.2 Cucurbita pepo subsp. pepo
AATTAAAATTAAAATAACAAAATAATAGATAAGAAATTAAAATTATAAATACATTAAAATAGTAATAATAAATACATTAAAATTTAAATTACGCTCTAAAATTATTTAGGTATATTTATGTGTATATAATCTATGAATATTAAATTAAACAAAATAATAATAAATAACTTAAAATTTAGAATTATTGAGGTATATTTACCTTTTTTTCAAAATAAAAATAAAAATTAAAATAACAAATAATAGGTAAGAAATTAAACAAAATAATAATAATAAATACATTAAAATTTAAATTATGCTTTATAATTATTTCGGTATATTTATGTGTATATAATTTATGAACATTAAATTAAACAAAATAATAATAAATACATTAAAATTTAAATTACGCTTTAAAATTATTTATGTATATTGATGTAAATCTTTGTTTTAAAAAAAAAAAAAATAATAATAGGTAAGAAATTAAACAAAATTATAATAATAAATACATTAAAATTTAAATTACGTTATATTTAAATAATAGGTAAGAATTTAAACCAAACAGTAATAATAAATACATCAAAATTTAAATTACTTTAGAATTATTTACGTAATAAATACATTAACATTTAAATTACGTTTTACAATTATTTAGGTATATTTATGTGTATATAATTTATCAACATTAAATTAAATAAAATAATAATAAATACATTAAAATTTAAATTACGCTTTAAAATTATTTAAGTATATTTACTTTTCTTTCAAAATAAAAATAAAAATAAAAATAACAAAATAATAGGTAAAAAATTAAACAAAATAGTAATAATAAATACATTAAAATTTAAATTACGCTTTAGAATTATTTACGTATATTTATATGTATATAATTTATGAACATCAAATTAAACAAAATAATAATAAATACATTAAAATTTAAATTACGATTTAGAATTATTTATGTATATTTATGTAAACATTTGTTTCAAAATAAAAATAGAAATTAAATAATTTATGAACATTAACAAAATAATATAAAGCAAATTAAACAAAATAATAATAAATAAAAGGTAAAATAATAATAATAAATACACTAAAATTTAAATT
>NW_019649496.1:0-1083 GCF_002806865.2 Cucurbita pepo subsp. pepo
CTCACCAATCTCACCAAGTTCCTCAAGCATTCCGAATACTTAGAAAAGGCCACTATTTGATCCGTATGTAATTATGAAAATTTTGATCATAATTATGTATGGTGTGTCAGAGTCATGCTTGCCTAAGGCATGTTATCTACAACTCTATGTCGGATGTCCTGGTCATGTTTGTCTAGGATGTGTTGTCCATAGGTGCATATCCATTCCAAACCCATTTTACATACTTTCATCTTAAATAGGCCTTTACTATTTCATGTTGTGTCAATACGGTGATATATGATCGTTCACCAAAATTATGTCTACACCCGTCAAGGCTAAAATGCCACAAATGTACTCTAGGAGATATGACTAGTTGTCACTTTTTACTATTCTAGTTATATACTATTTATTTCCTATCTTATGACTAGTTGTTATATACTATTTATTTCCTATCTTAGTTATATATTAAGATGGGGTCTTTTCTTTGTTTATAGTTCATATAGATGGGTGGTCTTTTCTTTGTTTATAATCATATAATGTTACTTTCTTCGATTCTTTCAAATCTTTTTCAAATATATTTTCTCGCTCACATTTTCTAAACGTCACTCAAGGCCCAAACATCCACTAATGTTATCCGTAACGTCCAAATTTCTGAGCACAAATGTCACATAATCGTTGTCCCACACCGGCAAGTATGCAATTGTAACTCTATGGGCCACTTCCAACTCTGGTTTGAATTTTGAATATAATGTTTTTTGGACTACTCCAAAATGTCAAACAACCTTCTCTTCCCGTCTTCAAACATTTATATTTTTATTTCATTATTCATAAAATCAATATCATTTGAAATATTCATAAAAGAACTATGCAATATAAATAAGCAACGTGGGCTCTTTGGTTGTAGAAAACTTCTGGGGCAAAGACAATTCAATGCTCAAAGTAAGGAGAGAGAAGAAAAGGAGAGTAGGCACAGCAGAGGGAATGGCTGATGAAGACAGGTTCATACAAAATATTCCTCCATCTATTGTTGATTAATATCAGAATCCCAGATAAATGAACGTAACCCAAATGAGTTGATATCACATTGCTCACGTATAAACCAGA
>NW_019649497.1:0-1083 GCF_002806865.2 Cucurbita pepo subsp. pepo
GGCGTGAACAAGCTGTGCGACGGGTGCCTCATCGGGAAATAGAGGCGCACCCCCTTTCCGTCTTGGACATCCTACCGCGCTGGTGAGCCCTTCGAGTTGGTACACGGCAATATCTGCAAGCTCATCAAGCCGGCGACCCCAAGTGGAAGACCCTCTTCCTCCTGTTGGACACGGCGATATCTACGGGCCCATCAAGCCGGCGACCCCAGATGAAAGTCGAGAAACAGAGGTGCACCCCCTTTCCGTCTCAAACATCCTACTGCGTCGGTGAGCCGTTGGAGCTGGTACACGACGATATCTGCGGGCCCATCAAGCTGGCAACCCCAGGCAGAAGACCCTCGTGCAAGTTCAACGCATGACAAACCATCTTTACATCCTGGAGTTGGAGATAGAGAACCCCACAGTCTCTCAGCGAAGACCGAAGAGGTATCTTAGAGGTGGCACACAAGGTACGAGAACTTAAACTTTCCTGGTCTACAAAAATTACACCTCACGCAAGTTCGGCGCACGAAAAATCGTCTTTACATCCTGGAGTTGAAGATAGAGCAACCCGTCAGCCTCTCGGCCAAGACCGAAAAGGTATCTTAGAGGTGGCACGCAAGGTATGGGCACTTAAACTTTCTTGCTCTACAAAAATTACACAGGGAGAAGATGGTGCACGGTTTTCCGGCAATCAAAGGCATGAACAAGCTGTGCGACGAGTGCCTCATCGGCAAACAGAGGCGCACCCCCTTTCCGTCTCGGACATCCTACCGCGCCGGTGAGCCGTTGGAGCTGGTACACGGCGATATCTGCGGGCCCATCAAGCCGGCGACCCCAAGCGGAAGACCCTCTTCCTCTTGTTGGACACGGCGATATCTACTGGCCCATCAAGCCGGCGACCCCAGGCGGAACACCCTCTTCCTCCTGTTGGTCGATGACAAAAGCCGCTTCATGTGGCTAATCCTGCTGCAAGCGAAAAGTGAGGCAGCAGAGGCGATTAAGCGCATCCAGGCGCAAGCGGAGGCCGAATGCGGGAAGAAGATGCGAGTGCAGCGCACGGACCGAGGTAGAGAATTCACCTCAGCGAGCTTCGGTAAGTAC
>NW_019649498.1:0-1083 GCF_002806865.2 Cucurbita pepo subsp. pepo
AAAAAAAAAAAAAAAAAAAAAAAAAAAACACTCATTATAAAAAAACAACAGCATAATGTTTATCCCATTTTCGTCAACTTCATCAACCAATAAAAATATGCCACGTGTTATTTCTGTAATAGTTCTTACAAAAGTGTCGGTGGGTGTAAATGTGTGATCTTTTTTTAATATAAAAAAAAAGTTTAATTAAAATTCTAATCTTATTTATTTAATCATTTATCTTTTTATAAAATTAAACACTTACCATTTTAAATGATATGAAATAATTTATATTTTATGTTAAAATGATTTAAATTATTAAAAAATTCACTCTTCTTCTTACACTCTCCTGACCAAAAACACGTCATTGCTTGATCTCTAATCTTGTCGGGTCGGTCTCCGTTTTGAGCATAAATTCTCATGACTTTACTCTTAACTTTTTCAAAATGTCTCATCAATGAACCAACGTGGAACTCACTCCCAACAATCTTTAACACAGGCTTCGTATTAGATATGATGTCCCTCACTTATATACCAACGATTCTCAACACTGTCGTCATACGAGCACAGATTTAGTTACCATTTTTTCAGTTTAGAAGATAATAATTATAATAAAAAATTATTATTTTTTTTTTTTAATGAAAATGATTATTTATTGAGTTTTGCTTTTTTAAAGAAAAAGAAAATTGAATAATTTCAAATTAAATAAAAGGATAATTATGAGAATATTGAAACCTTTTATGACAAAGCAATCTTGATAGTTACTACTTTAAAAGGGAAATTGATGCATTTCTATTAAATTTTATAATTATTTTTTACTATTTATTTCAGTTAAATATTGAAATATAACTAAATAAATGTTTTACCGTTAACTTTTATTTTTATTAAAAAATTAAAATTTGAATAAATGGTTCAAATATGGCGTACCAACCCAATCTAAAATAAATTTATGGTCGAGTTGGATTGAGTTTATTATTTTGAGAATTGAGTATAAAAAATTTCTTAACCCGACCCAACTTTAACTCGAGAATAGTACTCCTACCTCAAATAAGACAAAAATGAAAATTATTAATTTAATTTCAATTAAGGTGTTAAAATTAAGAG
>NW_019649499.1:0-1080 GCF_002806865.2 Cucurbita pepo subsp. pepo
TTTTTTTACAAACTATGAGTTTTAGGACATAAAACCCAACATAGACCTCATCTTCCTTACCCGACTCTGGTCGATTTTCCGGCGAGTTTTCTCTCTCCTTCCTGTGATGTTTCGGTTGCCGATTTCTGTCCTCTTTCTTCCTCTTCCTCTTTATTTGTCGTCCTTCTTTCTTTTCTGGGAGTTTTGCGGCCTAAAGGTTCCTAAAACCACATATCCAAGATCGATAAGAAAATACCCAATTTTTCGACCTTAGTTACCGACGACGACGTTTACAAAAAAATACAAAACGCACCTTGAGTTATCATGCTTTCGTTAGGGATCCTTCTTGTGGCGGTAATAGGTCGTTTGGTGTAGGTTTGAGGGTGGTTGAGGGTTCGTCGGAGAAACTAGACACTCACCGACTGTTTTTTTTCTTCTCCAAAATCTCTCTCTCTCTCGTAGTTTTCTGTCTGTTCTCCCTTTGTAGGTATCCTGATGGTGCTGGGAGTTGTGGGTTGAAGGCTGGGCATGCTGTGGCCGTCGTTTCGCGTGGGTTCCTCAAAACTCGACGGTCGCCGGAAAACTCTCGGGTTTTTCGGCGACTAAGTTCTCTTTTTTTTTTTTCGTTTTCTCGTTTTTTTTTCCTTTCTTTCCCGGGTCGTTACACTTGAGGCGAATGCAACTAAATGAATTGGAAGAATTTAGGTACCTAGCCTACGAAAATGCTAAGATAAACAAAGAAAAAATAAAAACGTGGTATGACAACAAAATTAGGCCCAAAGAATTCTACAAAGGACAAAGAGTGTTGCTATTCAACTCAAGGCTGAAGTTATTCCCTGAAAAATTAAAATCAAGATGGTCTGGTCCGTTTATAGTTGAAGAAGTCACTCCCTATGGGGTAATAACGATAAAACATGGAGACGAAATGAGACCTTTCATAGTGAATGGACAGAGACTGAAGCCATATTTGGTGGAGAAGTAAAAAGATTCATTGCCTCTTTAAGCTTAAAAAGCTGAAAAATAAAACATTTTGGAGCAAACGGGAACTGACATGAAACGATAACAAGTAACAAACTCCCGGGAAGCCAAGTTAGTTTTTCT
>NW_019649500.1:0-1080 GCF_002806865.2 Cucurbita pepo subsp. pepo
TTACCCTAATTCAGGTACTTTTAATTAGGGTTTAGGGTTTAGATCTGTTTGTCAGTGTTCAAAATGGAAATTAGGGTTTCATAATTATACATTTTTGGCTGAGATTTTTGTTGGTTTTCTTCCTTTTCTAGGGGTTGCTGATGGTCTGATCTTGAAGGAGGGTTTGAAGCTACCAAACCCTTCTGGGCAGGTGAGAAACCCTACGCTCCAAGTTCAAAATTTTCTTCCTAGGTTGAGATTTGAAAATTATCGACTTCTAAGATGATAATTGTTCTATTTTTTAAAATATTTGAAAATATTAAAGTTAGTGTGAGATCCCACGTCAGTTAGAGATGAGAAATAAACATTTCTTCTCCCAAACCCTTGTGGGCAGGTGAGAAACCCTAAGCTCGAAGTTCAAAATTTTCTTTGTAGGGTGAGATTTGAAAATTATCGAGATGATAATTGTTTTATTTTTTATAATATTTGAAAATATTATAGTTAGTGTGAGATCCCACCTCAGTTGAAGAGGAGAATGAAACATTTCTTGTAAGGGTGTGAAAACCTCTCTCTAATAGACACGTTTTAAAATTGTGAAGTTGACGGCGATATGTAACATGCTACAACGGATAATATCTACTAGCGGTGGACTTGAGCTAATCCATGTTCTATGACATGAATCTCAAAAGTCTTTTACTTAAAGAAAATTGAGAGAGTGTGTTCGGAATACAATCGCCTGAATCCAAACCCTAGATTTAATAAACTCACAAACCAAACATGAATTCAACATCTTAAGCCAAACCCACACGAACTCAAATTTGAACGCTCACCCAGGTACACGAACTCAAAGCTTCACGTGTATTTGGAATAACTATACGTCACAAGGATATAAAAACATTGTCATTGATGTTGATGACTCGAAATCATCAATGAATCAACGAACATATCGTCGATTTATGTCCATTCCTGAATGAACGAACAACGTAAAATCATTATAATTATCGTCATCCTTAAGTTACAGGTGAGAGTTGAAAAGAACAAAGTGGCAAGAAAGCTGTTAGGAGCAGAAGAATTTTCAGACTATGCAAGCCCAGAACATAA
>NW_019649501.1:0-1079 GCF_002806865.2 Cucurbita pepo subsp. pepo
CCGAGTTAATGTTGAAAGTGTATCCACGTATCTAAACATGAAATTTTGAAAGAGGTGAGAAATGAGCGATAAATATAATTCTAGAATCAAAGGAGTCCTGAGTCAATCGATACCTTTCCGATATTTCGTCGACCAGGTGTAACTACTCTGTATCCTACCTAGCAAAGACCTAAGCGTTAATGTCTGAAAATAAACTACAAAATGGACATAGAACCCAGAATATATTGTAATGTAAAAGATAAACGAACTACCAGATAAACCGAGTAATTCAAGGTACTTGGAAACTCCCTCTCTTGCGCACTCCTACTCAAGCCCCTAAGGCGACTAATCAATTGTGAAATCTCACATCGAATGGAGAAGAGAATGAAACACTCTTTATAAGAGTGGGAAACCTCTCCCAAGTAGACCTTTTTAAAACCTTGAAGGGAAGCCCGAAAGGGAAAGCCCAATGAGGATAATATTTGCTAGCGGTGGGCTTGGGCCGTTTCAAATGATATCAGAGCTAAACACGGGGCGATGTGCCAGCGATGAGGCTAAGCCCCGAAGGGGGATGGACACGAGATGGTGTGCCAACAAGGACACTGGGCCCCGAAGAGGGTGGATTGGGGGGTCCCACATCAATTGGAGAAGGGAACGAGTGCCAGTGAAGACGCTAGGTCCTGAAGGGAGGTGGATTGTGAGATCCCACATCGGTTGGAAAGGAGAACGAAACACTCTTTATAAGAGTGTGGAAACCACTCCCTAGCAGATGCGTTTTAAAAACTTTGAGGGGAAGCCCGAAAGGGAAAACCCAAAGAGGACAATATCTGCTAGCGGTGGGTTTGGGCCGTTAAATCAATTTTCTAACTTCTTCCTTTCCCACTTCTCCTATTTATAAACAAATTAGTGATATACCCTTATAATACCCCTAGCTTCCTTTGGATGGCATTCCTATCATATGGGTATTCTCCAGCTACTCGAGAAAACCCGAAGAGAATTCGAAAGCATCTGTCTATGTAGATAACCAAGCAGTATCATTCCCAAAAGAAAACTTTCTTCTAAACACAAAAAAGTGTACCAGTGTTTCCAATCCAGCCATT
>NW_019649502.1:0-1079 GCF_002806865.2 Cucurbita pepo subsp. pepo
AATGTTTCGTTCTCCTCCCCAACCGATGTGGGATCTCACGTAATATTCACAAGTTTACAATATGGAATCAAGCCGAGGCATGTCTCAGTGGATGGGTCACCAAAGCTTGCAATTATGAAAGAATTAACAAGTTTAATAACCCTAGAAAACAGATCGACACCAGAACAAGAGAAATGTACATTGAAATTAATGCTACAAGAAGGATTCACCAAGCTCATGGCCTTCAAATACCATGACATGGGACTGAACATTATCCATAAAATTTCAGTTTTTTGTGTTTACTCATTTTTGGGATTAAAGAGTACCAGAAGAAGGTGGAGATGGGATAACCCAGTCACCAGGTGAAAGACCCTGAACGGCCGAGCCCACTGAATGCACTTCTCCAACTCCCTCATATCCTCCAACTGCCGGCACCTCCGGCCTCACAGGGTATACACCTAAAAATCCCCAAATTCCCTAACATCAGCATCAGAATCCAAGAAATCTTTCTATCTCAGAAAATCAGAAAAATTATTACAAGTCTACATCAACAAGAATCAATTGCTTCGTAAGTAATACTTCTACCTTCAATGCGGTTAATATCGGAGGGGTTGATCGGAGCAGCCAGCATTTTCACACACACATCATTCGCTTTCACTTCCACCGGCGGTAAGTTAATCACTCTGCACCAGACCAATGGCCGCTGATCGTATAGAGAAAAAACAATTCCGAAGTAAATTAAGTTAAAATCGAGAAGAATAATCACCTGGTAACGCTGTCTGGAGGACCATGGCGGTCGTAGACGACGGCTCTGGAGGGCGGAGACATAATCGCCGAGAACGCTCGTATGATCCTAGATTTTTGTGGGGTATAGGCTCGACGGAGCGCGGGCCGCGGTCCATTGATGAATCTGAAAGCTACCAACGCCATTAATTTTGAGAAGCTTTCTGGTTTGGTTCACGTTTTACGGGGTTCGATTTAGTGCCTCAGGGAGAAGACAGCCACTCCACACTCGTCTTAGTTATGTAAATTTCCTATAATACCCTTTATAAATGCTCCAATTAATTTGGCATTAATCCATTTTAAAAAATTAAGAGGTT
>NW_019649503.1:0-1079 GCF_002806865.2 Cucurbita pepo subsp. pepo
ATTCTTCTGCTTTGTGTGTCAGAAATAGGCGTGAGGAAACTACGTTCTCTTTCTTTGTTTCAATCAGACTGTTCGGATTTTTCTTCCTTCTTTCGAACCCCATAGAATTTTGTGTTCTTTGTTCTTTCTATTTATGAATCGTTCATTCTAATCAGTACGATGGGCATTCTGGCTAGATCATTTTGTTCTAGGATTCTTCATCTCAATCTGTATTTGACTTTCTTTCTTTGTTGTTTACTAGAGCGTAAGGAACGAGAAGAACGGGAATCCTACTTCAGACAAGACCGGATTTGAGCTTTCTGAAGCAGACCGAGAATCAGATCCCCTTCGCCCATCAATCAATGGGGTATACTTTTTCGGGGGGCGGCGATCAACCATAGTCTCACTAAGACTTTCTGACTCGGCCATCTCGTACTCAGACGGTTTTCTTCCCTTAAAGAGTCGACAGCGCGCTATAGATTGCGATTCTTCGTCTGATCTTCAGGGTAAGAGTGAGTCTTTGACAGATTTCGACCCCAACCCCTTTGAACAGGATCTGCTACTGCTGGTAGATAAAGGCCTTTCCCTTTTGCGGGCAGTGTGGGAGGCGACTTTCCAGTAGGGCGAGTGTCTAAAGCCCGGGTTATCTCTCTGAATCAGCTTATTCACTGGACTGTTAAGTCATCGAGTCCTCTAGGGTTGATCGACCCCTTTCAAGAAGATTCATCCAAGACTAATCGGTAATTCTAAGGAGGAACCCATTCCATAAGGAAGATCAGAGGAAGGCATACATACATAGTTGGCTGGTTATTTGTCTTTCCCATTCCTGCTGCTACTAAAGGTGCCCGGAATTCATGGATTCTCTGGTAGAGGGGAGTCGAGGTTGAATTCTTTGGTGGGCTGGCTTAAAAGTCAAAGAAAGAAGCCACCAATTGCAATTGCAATAGGAGTAGCTACTTGTTTCATGGCTTTAATTTGAGCTTCAGATACAGAATATCTACATACAAGGGGTATGACTGGTTAAGGTGACCGACGACCTGCTTTCTTTGTGCGGCAATTGCAAGTTAAGGTACTCTGGATTTGTTATAGCACCACCATTT
>NW_019649504.1:0-1079 GCF_002806865.2 Cucurbita pepo subsp. pepo
TATTCTTTAAATTTCTTTTTAAATAATTCCTTTTATCTTCTAATTTTCACTATTTAATTAGTCCAATTTATCTCTGGTGCAATTATATTTGTAGTAATTACGAGTGAATATATATGAAAATATTATTAATATTCACCGTCTTTACATGAGATACAAGATAAAAATATAAACTAACTAAATCTTGAGAATAAAATAAAATATATTACTAAATTTTGAGAATAAAATAAAATATATTTCTATTCAAATTTAACTGATTAAAAATATTTAAGATATATTTCCTAACTAATATATTTTTTAAATATTAAATGATTATGAATATCATATAATATTTAAGATATACTTCGTAACTAATATATTATTCAAATATTAAATGATTATGAATATCATATATTCTATAATTAATTCAAACTATGAATAAGTTGCACTAAATTATGAATATCACAATGTCGTAAGTGATTTTTAGATTTAAGCATTAATCGTGATTTAAAATAATTTAACGTGAGGTCCCATGTTAGGTGGAGAGAAGAATAAAACATTTTTTATAAGAATGTGAAAACCTTTCTTAATAGAGATGTTTTAAAACCATGAGGTTGACGATGATACGTAACGGGTCAAAGCATACGCTAGCTACTAACGGCAAGTTTAGACTATTAGTTTGGTTTGTGATTGTGGATTTTGGGCTTTGCAACTTATTAGATCAATTGTTACTGGGATCTTTCAAATGTTAGACAATTTATTTATTTTTAAAAAATATTTGGATTATTTTTAAATTTTATTAAATTTTAGGGATGTTTGTCAGACGAACACGACTCTCTACAATGGTATGATATTGTCCACTTTGAATATAAGGTCTCATGGCTTTGCTTTCGGATTTCCAAAATGCCTCTTACCATGGAAATAGTATTCATTGATTATAAACCGATGATCATTCCCTAAGTTAACAGATTAGCAGAGAGGCAGACTTTCCTCCAACAATGTTATTGAAATAAAACTCATAATTTACAGATATTTTATATAGTTTGGTCTTTCTCTGTATTTTCTAAAAACAGTATTAATTGAATTATAAATAAATAGTTAGA
>NW_019649505.1:0-1078 GCF_002806865.2 Cucurbita pepo subsp. pepo
GAAAGCTGCACGAAACACGAGAAAATATAACGCGTCAATCATACCAAGGAAGCTTGATAAACGACTAGTGTTTCTCAACTATCCATTCAAGACGGTGCAAGATGTGGAACCGAGCTACACAGTGGACGTTCGAGCGAGGAAGCTATAAAATGCATGAATGAGGATTACCAAGGATGAGCTTCTTGTTTCCTTGTACGATATCGTTTCCAGCCACGTTAACCAACGAAAACTTCAACTGCTTCCCGATCCGGATAACTTGATTGCAATTTTCAACTTTTTTAAAAGGCATCTTGATAGGAGGTTTTGATGCATGCTTCCAGTTAACCGACCCTGGAGAAACTTTGTCGAGCGCTTCTAAGAGTATCCATCTGCATAAGGATTAAAACATTCAAACTATTGATAAGAGTAGCCCAAACAGGCAACAATATTTTGTGGAGTTCTTTCTATTTCCTCTCTAAATCGTGTTACTACTTCCCGCACGACGAAAAAATCGTTAAAACTAGCAACTCTAAAACTGATGGATTACGCCATGCCGTTCTTACCCGTTCCTGACGTCCTCAAATACATTATTAACGTAAGAAACAATGCCAAGACTATTTATCCAGAGCCGGAAGCATCGTTCTTCTCTAGAAGTTAGTACATCATCCGTCATCATCTCTGCGTACGATACTTGTTTTCCATCTACTGCAAAACCACTCCTGCAGAACAAAACGAACCAAATCTATCCGTGAATTAACCGTAAAATAGACAAGGGAATGGGAGTGTCAAATCGATATCGAACGTATATCTATTCTTTTTTGAAGTATGAGGCATTGTAAGGTGTAATGGATATGTGGAGCCAAGACGCAAGGCAAAAAAAGCATACGAATTGTTGAGGCAGAGCTCACAATATATAAAACATGTGACAGATATAATGGCAAGGAAGCATGTGTGTAACCGCCCAAGCCGAAGCCGAAGACGAAGCCGAAGCCCAAGTCCACCGTCTTTGGGCTTTCCCTTTCGAGCTTCCCCTCAAGATTTTTGAAACACGTCGGCTGGGGAGAGGTTTCCACACCCTTATAAATAATGTTTTGTTCTC
>NW_019649506.1:0-1078 GCF_002806865.2 Cucurbita pepo subsp. pepo
CTAAGACTCAACGATTCTTTCTCCTTCACTCCTCTCCCTTTAGTCTCACTGTTTCACTCGTTCGCCTCGTAACCTCGGGCTCACCGCTATCGCTCCTCTCCCTCTCGGTCGAGCAGTTTCACTCCTTCCCCTGTCTGTCCCTATTTCTTCTTTAACTGATCTTTCTCCTCAACTCCTTAAGATTTATCCTTACTTTACCGGTATTTGATTTTAGGCGAGACTCAACAAATGAAAGAGAAAGTCAAGACTGAAAGAGGATAGTAGGATTTAAGGAAGGAAAGACGAAGAAACGAAGGATGAATGAGAGTTGACTCCGTAACCTCTCTGACCTGAGCTACTGAACCTATTTACCTTATGAATGAAATCCTGAACTTGCCTGCCTGCCGGGAGAGCTACTTACTCCGGAACCTTATACTAAATAACCTTTACTGACAGGAGAGTCAATTCAAAGAGATGATTTCACTCTTTCACCTTATAGGCTGGATGAGAAGAAGGTCAAGCTCCTATTTCACTCTTTATCCGGAACCGATATTCGCCTCTCTCCTATTTATTCCTGAACTATTCTTGAACAAGGTAAAGCTCTGTCAGTGAGTTTGCTTCTTTCTTCTGCTTGAAAGACTGAACTCAAGATGAATGAGACGAGAGTCAAAGAAAAGAGATGNTTGAACTATTCTTGAACAAGGTAAAGCTCTGTCAGCGAGTTTGCTTCTTTCTTCTGCTTGAAAGACTGAACTCAAGATGAATGAGACGAGAGTCAAAGAAAAGAGATGACTTATCCTTCTCCTACTTCTTCTCCTTTACTTACGGTCTCTTCTCCTCAAGCCTTATACTCAATCACCTTTACTTAACTGATCCTCCTTAACTACTCTATTTCTTCGTTAGACTGATTTCACTCCTTATGAATTATCTATCCTTCTTCTCCTATTTATTCATGAGACGTAACTGTAAGACAAGACGAAACTACTTCTTCTCCTCAAGCTCCTACTGATTGAACTCAAACACAAGGTAAGTAAAGGGGCTGGATGAGAANATTAGACTGATGATAAGATAAGGAATCAACTACAAGGGGAATAAGATT
>NW_019649507.1:0-1077 GCF_002806865.2 Cucurbita pepo subsp. pepo
TATATATATATATATATATACTTCGTTCTTGCTCATTTTAGTTATTAAGGGACACTCATCTAAAACACAAAAGACCTGTTTGAATCTAAACCACCAAAAATGGAACTTCTAAGAAACTGAGTACCTTCTGTTTCTCGAAGGCGTTGACTTCGCTTCCTCCTGATTAGCAGACCCGAGGCTCTCCGACGAATCCGAGCTGCTGTTTTCGCCATATCCTCCTCCTTTACTTGACCATAGCTTAGTGAAAAGCTTCTTTGACTTCAGCATGCCCTTCATTTTACTAAGAGCTGCTTTGTCAATACCATTTTTACCAACTCCATTCCTCTCACTACCTCCTCTACCATTAGCAACCCTTAAGGAAGCCAGCTCCCCTTTGAGGGCCTTCAGCTCCTCAGCCATGGCTACTGCATCCCAGTCTTCCTCAGGATTCGTCGTGGCAGATCTTGAGCTGCCGTGTGACCCGCTCGTTAGATCCTTGATCCCTTTAGGTAGGTCGGGAGTGCTGCTGCCTGATGACGCCGACGCCCTGACTTGCTCGAAAAATAATACCTGCACAACCATACGTAGAGGGAGCCGTTCGTTTTGTACTGCATGAATGCAGGCATCAGCAGATAGCTTCTTGCAGTCTATCAGTTTGCAGATTCTCTTCTTGTCACTCTTGCTGATCCCTGGATGTTCCTGTATCGAGTGCATACGGTTTGAGCAAGGGGGAACGGTTAAGTCGTGTCAAAAATTAAACATAACTTATGATGCGTCTATGACTAAGTCGTAACAAATGCAAAGTCGAAAACTTTGAACAATATCAAGCTAAGTTAAGGAGCTGATACCTTCAGATACATGTCTATAGCTCGATAGAGCCCATCGTGCGAAGGCCGAGCGATGCCAGATACCATTTCCGCAAGATCAATGAACCTTACTGATGGTAAGTTACGATCCTTCGCGATTTCAGCAAGGTAACCATCGATCAATTTCGCCACCATCAACTTAGTAGCATCTGATAAAATCCGTGCCCCTCTTGGCTCCTCGAGCTCATTTCCCTCTTCAAGCGACTCAATCTCGGTATTATGATCTTGCAAA
>NW_019649508.1:0-1076 GCF_002806865.2 Cucurbita pepo subsp. pepo
GAGTTCACCATTGTTCCTGGTCGAGTCTTTGGAGCTCTGCCGCAGACGCTCTTCCAACTGAAGAACCTCCGTTTTCTTGCTATCAGTCGCAACTTCATCTCCGGTACTCTCCCTGCGAATCTCGGCGAGATTCGGAGTTTGAGGACTCTGGACCTCAGTTTCAATCAACTAACCGGAGAAATTCCTCGCTCCATCGGAACGATTACGGAGTTATCCAATGTCATTCTCTGCCATAATCGCCTCACAGGCACAGTCCCTGTGTTTCCGTACCGTAGCCTTAATCGTCTTGATCTGAAGCACAACAATCTCACCGGACATCTTATACCGGACTCTCTTCCTCCTTCTCTCCAATACCTCTCTCTCTCATGGAACCGCCTGAACGGCCCTGTCTTCCGCCTCCTCAGCCGCCTAAATCAGTTGAACTATCTCGACCTCAGCCTGAACCAGTTCACCGGAACAATTCCAACGCGTATCTTCAGTTTCCCGATCGTTAACCTCCAGTTGCAACGGAACCTCTTCACCGGTCCAGTCCTGCCGGCTGCTCAGGTGGCGATTCCAACCGTCGATCTCAGCTACAATCGTCTCTCCGGTCCGATATCGCCAATGTTCTCCACCGTGCAGAATCTTTACCTGAACAACAACCACTTCACGGGAGAAGTTCCAAACAGCCTCGTGGACCGATTGTTGGCTGCTAATATTCAAATTCTGTATTTGCAGCACAATTTTCTGACCGGAATTGAGATCAATCCGACGGCGGAGATTCCTCTGAGTAGCTCATTGTGCTTGCAGTACAATTGTATGGTGCCGCCGATACAAACACTGTGCCCGGAGAAGGCCGGCAACCAGAAAACTCGGCCAACGGAACAGTGCGGCGAATGGAGAGGGTAAAATTTGGAAAGTAATTAATTAATTAGGAGCATAAAAAGAAAGTAATTAAAGGTGAAAAAAAATAATAAAGAAAATTATTTTTTTTAATATAGTTTCCGATAATTAATTAATTAATATACACAAAATCTTTGCTGCAGAGAATGTGTTTTCTTTTTTTCTTTTCTTTTTTTCTTTTTAGTATCCGTTTA
>NW_019649509.1:0-1076 GCF_002806865.2 Cucurbita pepo subsp. pepo
ATGGAAGATTTATTGTGCATTACCTTGAATTTGGAGATGAAACAAATAATTTAAACTTCAAACTTGGAGCTACTAATGGTTAAGATCAAATTCCAACCAAACTTTCTTTCTAGCTTTATGAGTTGTGATGTTTGTGAGTTAACAATTCATTAGTTAAGGATAGGATGGAATAGTACTCTTCATCATCATGAAGCTAAGTGGCCAAATAAGAATAAAGATAGTTACTCAACACCTTATATTATAATCCCCAAACCCAACCACTTTCAAAAATTAATCTTTTGATCATCCCATACCATTCAATTAGAATTATACTAGAATTAAGTGTATTTTTTAAGAAATTAATCAAAGGGATTAGTGAAATGATAGAATTTTGGCTTAACTTGAGGAAAATGAAATGATTTTTTTTTAAAACAGTGAACTCTTGAAACGGTGGAGGCCAAATAAAGGAAACATAGCACACAGTTGATTGTACCATGAAAAGCAAAAGAGAGGCAACAAAACCCATCACCGCCTCAACAGAGAAGAAAGAAGAAGACATGGACGAAACAGAGATGAACAAGAACAAGAGCAAGAAGAACAAGATCAAGAAGCAAAAACACCAACACCCAAGTTACCAATCCACAAAATCAGCTTCTGATTTCAATTTCAAGCCAAACTCTGATGTAAAGGGCCTCAGATTCGGCGGTCAGTTCATCGTTAAATCCTTCACAATCCGGCGAGCTAGGCCTTTAGAGCTCCTCCGCCTCCTGTCTTTTCCGGCCACCACCAGAAACTCCGGCAACAAACCGCCGTTCCCATCGGCCACAGCTTTCATTCCCACAAACTTCACAATCCTCGCTCACCATGCCTGGCACACCCTCACTCTAGGCCTTGGCACCAAAAAGTCCAAAGTTGTTCTCTTTGTGTTTGAAAATGAGGCCATGAAAGCAGCTATAGACCGTGTTTGGCCAACAGAAATCCCTCTTGGCGAAGTGAACAAGAAGATGATCAGAGGGCTATGTGGGTGCGAGATGGCTCGGTTCAAATTTAGAAAAGGGTGCATAACTTTTTATGTTTATGCAGTTCGAAGAGAAGGG
>NW_019649510.1:0-1076 GCF_002806865.2 Cucurbita pepo subsp. pepo
TGCTTAAAGTGGACAATATCATACCATTGTGGAGAGTCAGGTTCGTCTAACCCTTTCAACTATGTTTAGGTTTGATTATAAGTCTGAGGGTTTATTGTTTGTGGCAGAGAAAAGCTTTACAGGAATTGTTGGCTAATAATCCTTCAGGGGCTGAGAAGATAATGAAGAAGTTGCTTCAAAGATACGAAAATGACAATATGCAGACTAAATATGAAGCTACCTTGGCAATGGTCGCAATTCTCATCCACACGGTATTTTCTCTGAAGTATACACGAGTTGGATTGAGTTGGGTCGGGTTGAAATTATTTTAAAATTTAACTTATCGATACATATTAGATTGATAATTAGTTCAATTATTGAGCATTTATCAATTATTTAAAGTAAGTCAGAATTGGGTTCAGTTGAGTTTTGTTGATATTCCGTTTTTGGGTTGGCAGAAGATTTGAATTTTTTGTTTTTCAAAATTTTAATTGTGAGAGCGGAGGTCGATTGGAGAGGAGAATAAATGCATTATTTGTAAGGGTGTGGAAACTTGTATCTAGGAGACGGTTTTAAAAAACTTGAGGGGAAACTCAAAAGGAAAAGTCCAAAGAGGACAAATATTTGTTGGCGGGAGGCTTGGACTGTTACAAATGGTATTAGAGCTAGACACGTAGCGGTGTGCTAGTGAGGATGTTGAGCCCTAGGAGGGTGGACATTGGGTAGTGTGCCAGCGAGGACGCTAGGCCCCTTAGGAAGGTGGACACTGGGCAGTGTGACAGCAAGGATGCTGAGCTTTATTGGGGGTGGACACTAGGCAGTATGCCAGCAATATTGAGCCTCGAAGGGGGGTGGACACCAAGCGGTGTGCCATCGAGGATGCTAAGGCTCGTAGGGGGGTGGACATCAGGCGGTGTGTCAGCTAGGATTCTAAGGCTCGTAGGGGGTGGACATCAGGCGGTGTGCCAGCGAGGATTCTAAGGTTCGTAGGGGGTGGACACTAGGCGGTGTGCCAGCGAGGATTCTAAGGCTCGTAGGGGGTAGACAACGGGCGGTATACCAGCGATGACGTTGAGCCTTGAAAGGGGTGGACACCG
>NW_019649511.1:0-1074 GCF_002806865.2 Cucurbita pepo subsp. pepo
TTTGGGCTGTTACAAATGGTATTAGAGCTAGACACCAAGTGGTGTGTCAGCGAGAACGTTGGACCCCTAAGGGGGTGGATTGGTTGGAGAAGAGAACGAAGCATTCCTTATGAGAGTGTGGAAACCTCTCTCTAGTGGGCGGGTTTTAAAATCTTGAGGAAAAACCCGAAAGGAAAAACCGAAAGAGGACAATATCTATTAGCAGTGAACTTGGGCTGTTACAAATGGTATTAGAGCTAGACACCAAGCGGTGTGCCAGTGAGAACACTGGACCCCTAAGGGGGTGGATCGATTGCATAAGAGAACGAAACATTCCTTATAAGAGCGTGGAAACCTCTCTCTAGTGGGCATGTTTTAAAATCTTGAGGCGAAACCCGAAAGGAAAAAATCCAAAGAGGACAATATCTATTAGCGGTGAGCTTGAGCTATTACAAATGGTATTAGAGTCAGAGACACCAAGCGGTGTGTCAGCGAGAACGCTGGATCCTTAAGGGGGTGGATCGGTTGGAGAAGAGAACGAAACATTCCTTACAAGAGTGTGAAAACCTCTCTTTAGTGGGCGCATTTTAAAATCTTGAGGCGAAACCGAAAAGGAAAAACCCAAAGAGGACAATATCTATTAGCGGTGAGCTTGGACGGTTACAAATGGTATTAGAGCCAAACACCAAACGGTGTATCAGCGAGAATGCTGGAACCCTAAGGGGGTGAATCAGTTGCATAAGAGAACGAAACATTCCTTATAAGAGTGTGAAAACCTCTACTTAGTAGACACGTTTTCAAATCTTGAGGGGAAGTCACAAAGGAAAACCCAAAAGGGACAACAATATCTGTAGCGTTTTACAACGGTTCGAACGTGTTCTATACGAGTAAATTAGCAGCTATATAGGTATAGGTTTGGTATGTTATACACTTNAACACTTTCTTGATTGTTGTTATGAAAAAGGACATTTTTTTCTCTACTTTTGAGAGGAGATGTTGAGTTCAAATCTTGCTTTTTCTATGAACAAAACAATATTGTAATGAATAAACTAAGATTAAACTGTCATCTTTGACTTAAAATGTATTAAACAAGGA
>NW_019649512.1:0-1074 GCF_002806865.2 Cucurbita pepo subsp. pepo
CAGCTTTATTGGGCTTTATTTCCCACCCATTGAGCTTCTCTATCATAATTAGAATTTAATGTTGTAGAAATAGAAAATTTAAAAGATTTCTTGTAAATTAAATATTTTGCACTCTGTTGTGATAAAAATAAATAAATGAAATAGAAAATTCAAAATCTTCCAAGCGTGTAACGAATCTCCATAATTGTATGATATTATACACTTTAAGTATAAAATCTCGTGCTTACTCCAAAAAATATCATATCAACGAGATAACGTTCTTTACTTATATACTCATGTCTTACTCTNACATAAAAAGCTTGCAGTGGTTGTCACAAATATTGTCCGTTTTAGCCAATTACGTATCGTCGTGTGCCTCACAATTTTAAAATTCATATGTTAGGAAGAGATTTTTACACCCCTATAAGGAATTCTCGTTGTTCTCTCTAATCGATGTGGAATATCACAATCCACTCCTCTTATGGGCCAACGTCCTTGTTAGCACACTACTCGGTACCTAGCTATGATATCATCTACAACACACAAGTTCACTACTAGTAGATATAGTCTGTTTTTTGGCCTGTTATGTATCGTTGTTAAACTCACAGTTTTAAAACGCATGTGCTAAAGAGGTTTCCATACCCTTATTGGAAATGCTTCATTTTCATCTCCAATCAATATGAGATCTCACACTATGCTTTTACTTGAAGGAAACGTTGGGATAAAAGTGTCGCCCCCACCTCTAATTTGTGACTTCCTGCCAAAAATAATCCCGTCAGCCTCACTGTTTTATGTTACGCGTGCTTGTGCAATTTTAATATCGATTCTTTAGCATTCTGTTAGGCATTTAATATCGATTCTTTAATTCAATGTAATCTCATAAAGTCAATAAAGTGAAAAAAAAAAAAAAACAGAGAGAGAGAGAGAGAGAATTAGCAGCTAGATAATTTCCACCGAAAATTAAATAAATAATAAAATCTTTATGTAACGGACTAATTTTACTTGGCATAATCATATGATTCTGTAGCTTCCGCGGGAGAAAACGTCTGTCTCTGTCTCTCTGTGAAACAAATGACCGTTATAAAAACACAAAAA
>NW_019649513.1:0-1073 GCF_002806865.2 Cucurbita pepo subsp. pepo
ACAAAAATCCTCAAATGGATTCCTTCGATAGCTTCAACTCAAATGAAGTATATGAAAAAACTCAATACTCGCTATAAAAAGTAATACCAAAACAATATGGTCAAAATCCAACAGAAACGTGGTTACCAACTCATTAACAAACCAAAGAGTTTCCTACATATTACAATAGCGTAAGAATCCATTAGATAATGATTTAGCTATTTGTTCTCTGTTTTAAGAAGTCAATGCAAAGTCTTGTAATCTTATTTTAAAATCTTTCCCAATCAAGCAATTTTCAAAAACTTGTTTTCTGTTTTTTAAATTTTAAGTGTTGAAAAGAAGTTCAAAAAATCAAGAATTTAGATTAAGCAATGGACAATAATCAAGCGGAAATTGAAAAGTAAAACTGTTACCAAATAGGGCATAAGTCAGAATTGCATATACAGACGTCAGCCCAAAATTTAGGAGTTCCCATGTCAAAACACAAATCCAACTCCAGAGTTTCTAAATCATGTGTAACAACAGAAAGAACATAAATCTATTTCTAAGAACATTAATCAAGCATACCAATTTTCGGCCACTGTTTGCTGACTGGTCATTTGAAGACAATCCAGACTGCCTGCAAGATAAGGAATCAGCATCTGCTTCAAGTTCGCTGGCTCCTGTCTTGCAATCACTATCACTAGAACTACTACTTATGCTACCAATGCTGCTACTGTTACTATTGCTGCTACTATCGTAACCATGCTGTGAACGTATTTTATCAGTCTCAGTCCACAAACCTTCCATATAATCTACATTTCCACCGCTACAGAAACCACAACAACCAAAAGTGGAAAACTGAAAGGTTAGTAATAGTTTTAATCCCATCACAACTAAGATAGAGATGTGAAACTTGTTCACATGCATGAAAGTTAACACTTAAAAACTTCGCATGAAGAGACATATCATGAAAATATACCTTTGATAAGAAAACTCAAATAAACATGAATATGGGTAAATATTTTATTTATTAATGTGTATATTTCTTTAAAAACAAAGAAAATAACAAAAACAAAAAGATAACAAAAAAGCATTTAAAAAGAAAAAGAAAA
>NW_019649514.1:0-1073 GCF_002806865.2 Cucurbita pepo subsp. pepo
TTCTAATGATTGCAGGGATAGCTCAGTTGGGAGAGCGTCAGGAAGATCTGAAGGTCATGTGTTTGATCCACTTCCTTGGTTCACGTTGCATAATTTGACTATTCTTTTCAAAATTAGTGATTATTTTTGTTTAAAATATAATGAATTAGTGGAAATACCGTTTTTTATATTGGCATAGGTTGACTAAGTTGCATAACTTGACTATTCAATCTAAAACTTGTGATTATTCGTTTTTTATGTTATCTGGGATGGCTTAGTTGGGAGAGCATTAGATTGAATATTGGAAGGTCTTGTGTTCGATTTGCATTCATTGCACCTTATAGTTTAGTTGATTATTATTTCCTTTTAAAATATAATGAATTAGTGGAAATAGCTTTACTTATGAATTTTTATTTTTAATGTTAGCAGGGATAGCTCAGTTGGGAAGAGTGTCAAACTAAAGATTTGAAGGTCACGTGTTTAATCTCCACGTTCACCACACCTGTTTCCATTTGCATAAGCTGAGTGTAATTTTACGGATGAATTTTCATTTTAATGTTAGCGTGGATAGGTGAAGTGGGAGTGGGTCTGTAGATCTATAAGATATTTAGTAAAATGACTCATTTTATTGCATGGAACAATAAAATTGATGGTCCCCTAGAATGGTCAATACATTCTTCTTTCAATGTTGCTAAGTTGAGTCCTTTTGATGTAGGTGATGATTTTTCTAATTCGAGGACGAATCCTGAAGAGGAGGATGATGATAAGAAAATGACTCATTTTATTGCATGAAACAATAAAATTGATGTTCCCGTAGAATGGTCAATACATTCTACTTTCAATGTTGCTAAGTTGAGTCCTTTTGATGTAGGTGATGATTTTTCTGATTCGAGGACGAATCCTGAAGAGGGGGATGATGATAAGAATNGATGATTTTTCTGATTCGAGGACGAATCCTTTTGAAGAGGGGGATGATGATAAGAATCACGGTGTTGCAACTGGACCTATTAGACAACCCAAGGCTAAGAAGATTCAACAAGCATTCATACTTCAAAGATTCAACAAGCATTCATACTTCATCTACAAAATTGGAT
>NW_019649515.1:0-1072 GCF_002806865.2 Cucurbita pepo subsp. pepo
CGCAGCAACACAATTTCACAATCAATATCGAAATGAAGCACCAAATAATTTGTTTCTTCTTTTCTTGGTGCTTGTCGATATAGAGACTCAAAAAGTCACTCACCAAATTTAATGATGCAGACAGTAACGTTCTATCAATATTGTTACCAGAATAAAATACCTAATCAACTATGTACTACAAATACATTTGTTTTAATTATTCAAGTAAACATGATTTTCTTTATGTCAATTACGTAAGAAATTAATCAAATTCAAAATAAGAAAGTCATATATTTTAACCTAACTCACACGTTTTCCTCTCCAATTAATCGTATCACAAAAATTATAATTAATTAATTTATTTTTCCTCTCCAACTAAAACACGGTAATTAATTTTAGAGTTCCTAATATTTTCCAAATATTACAAATGAAATAATTAATATACTCTATAGTTTTTATTAATATTCCAAACATAAAATATATCGTATAATTGAAATAAATAAATAAAATAAGAGAAATTAAATTAAATTATTTTTACTATATTTGCAAATATCTTAATATTTTTATTACTCTTTACGATTTCCGGATTTTTTTTAAGGTTAAACGAAATAAATTCTTAAATTTTACTCGTATTTAATGTCTTTGAAGTTTAATTTTATATATATTTTAAAATTTTAAAAATTAATGAATTTCTATTTTATGACGTATATTTTTCCACCCATAGTACTACGAACTTTTTATTTATTTTATACCTAACCTTAATTCATATTTATTTTATGCCTAACTCTTGAATTGAGATTTGTGGTATGAAGAAGGATGGGGAACAAATATTTTTAACATCCCACAACCCTATCATAAACTAAATACTTAATTTAAATACCAAAAATGGAATTAGGGGAGAAAGAGACTCGGGAACGGAGGAAAAAAAGGAGGAAAAAGGACGTCGAAACGACATTAACGAAGAGAGAGAGAGGTTGCTGAAAAGAACCGCAGGCAACCGGGTGAAGGAGACGACGTCAGACCCGAGGGCCGGATCCCGCGACCCGAACCGTGTCCAACCACCGTAAGTCAGCCTACCTACACGTCCTTCAAC
>NW_019649516.1:0-1072 GCF_002806865.2 Cucurbita pepo subsp. pepo
TCTTGTTGAGAGTTGAACTCAAGACCTCTTGCTTACGAAACAAGTGCTCTAACCAACTGAGCTACAAGAGCCACTTGAAAAAGAGGATGTATCAAACGTTGAAACGACAACCAGACATTTTTATACTAATGAGAAGAATTAATAAACAACCAATTTCTTATTACAAGATAAACTCTAATCAAATAAAGTCTAACATAATCGTTTTTAAGTTATATATAAACCCTTAGTTGTCCTAGAGTTTTCCATCCCGATGTTACCACAAAGTTTCGACCAAGTCACTAAGAGGCACAAAAAAGTAGAATGGAACATGAATTCTCCTTAAAGTAGGTCATGAATGAGTATAGGTCAAGATGCCACACGGTTGAAAATATAAGACTATGACACACCACGGTTTCAACCTCGTGCATGTATGATCCCAACGAAGTCGCATTACAGCTCCAACAATCTAAAACACTGCTCTTATTGAGAGTTGAACTCAAGACCTCCGGCTTACTAAACGGATGCTCTAACCAACTGAGCTATAAGAGCTACCCAAGACAATTAATATCTTAGGCTATGAATACAAGCATGATAATTTGAAAGTATAGATTTTAAAAGATTATAAACCAAATGAATCAATGCTCTTGTTGAGAGTTGAACTCAAGACCTCTCGCTTACGAAACAAGTGCTCTAACCAACTGAGCTACAAGAGCCACTTGAAAACTAGGACATATTGGACGTTCAGACCACAAACAAACAAATACTCGAATCCTTTAGATCTTAAGTTTCTGATACCATGTTAATTTTATGAAAGGAAAGGGGAAAAAAACGACGAAGATTTACATTGTATGTAAAATTGTATTATGAAATACATTCCTAAGAGACCTATTTAAAATATAAGAACAACTAACCGAGAAATCCATGAATCGGGATCCTAATGCATATAGATATACAAATGCTCCAATGGGAGCAAGAATTTCCAGCAACATTTCATTTCTGAGCAGAAAAGTCATCTTCAGTTTCAAGTAGTGTTCGCTCGATTACGTATTAATCAATATTCGATTGATTGGTCTGAGGTTATCGATAAAAAAGA
>NW_019649517.1:0-1072 GCF_002806865.2 Cucurbita pepo subsp. pepo
GCAACCCTAATCCTCAGCCCAACAATCCAAGCTTTTGTTGATGCAAGAACCTTTGAATCAAAGTAATTAATACCTCTTTATACGAAATTTGGATCAACTAAGAGATAAGGCTAGAATTAGATTACCTCTTACGATCGAAGATCTAGAAGCAAGATTTGGAAACCTTGTTCTAAATTGAGTCACTCTACAATCTAACTTGATCAAGACTTGATTGAATGGCTCGGGTGCAATTCTACCACAAGAATTGCTTGAAAGTTAGAAATGGCAAATATAATGCTCGAATTTCTAAGGGAAACGTCTCAATTTGAGATCTGAATTACATTCATCCACGACTCTGTTTTTTTACATAATATATTGTGGGTATTTATAGTCTCCCGACAAAAGATGTTTGTGGCCGGGATTCAATCCTGATCCCCTTTAGTCTCCACAAATGACGAAGTCAATTTTGACCAATTGACCATTACAAAATGAAAACAAAAAAAAACAATAAAATTTTTCAACAAATGTTGATATGTTTGAGTGGCAAAAGAAATAAACTTAAAATCTATTAGGCTTCACTTGTGTAGGTTCAAACCCTGTTGTTGACATTTTTAATGTTTTCCAACTTCAACCGTGAAAATATTCAATTGTTCTAATTCTACAAATGGATGGTTGAACCGAGTCGATCCAATTTTGTAGATGAAGAATGAATGTTTGTTGAATCTTCTTCGCTTTGATCGTGTAATAGGTCCAATTAGAACATTTGGAAGGTCCAATTAGAACATTTGGAACACCGTGATTCTTATCATCTTCCCCCTGTTCAAAATGATTCGTCCTCGAATCAGAAAAATCATCACCTACGTCATCATCATCTTCCCCCTCTTCAAAATGATTCGTCCTCGAATCAGAAAAATCATCACCTACGTCATCATCACCTACATCAAAAGGACTTAAGTCAGCCACATTGAAAGTAGAATGTATTGAAAAGTCTCCGGGAAGATCAATTTTATATGCGTTATTAATTCTTTCAAAGACTTGATAAGGGCCATCCTCTCTTGGATGTAACTTTGTCTTCCGTTGAGATGGGAATCGC
>NW_019649518.1:0-1072 GCF_002806865.2 Cucurbita pepo subsp. pepo
TTTTTTTTTTTTTTTTTTTTTTAGCGTTACACTTGCAGTAAAAGATGTGACACTAGAAGAGGTTTGAAGTGGAGTAAAACCATCAGTTTACTATTTCGAGTTTTCGAATGTGTGAGATATGTTCATATTCCAGATGCTAGGAGGAAAAAGCTTGAAGATAAAAGTGTAAGTTGTGTTTCATTTGGAATCCGTGATGAATCCAAAGGGTACAGAATGTTTAATCCTGTTGCAAACAAAATCAAAGTTAGCCGCGGTGTAATTTTTTATGAGGATCGTGAATGGGATTGGAAATATTCTAAAAATGAAACTGATTTAGATTGGGGAGAAAGCATTGAAATTTCAACTGCTACTGAAGAAGACACAGAACAACATACAGGTTCAACTTCATCGATTAACTCAGATGATGAAATTGAACCTGTTGTTGCACCTGCTGCTGAACCTACTGTTGCACCTGCTACTGAAATTGAACCAGGTTTAGCTATAAGAGAGGGTAGAAGTGGACGCCCACCTATATGGTCAACTGATTAGGTTTCCGATGAAGGTTTGTCCAAAGAAGATGATGTTAACATGGCATTTTTTACAAATTCAGATCCGGTAAAGAATGAGGAAGTAGTCAAAAACTCAAAATGAGGAGAATAAATCCATTGAAAAAAAAATGAGACCTGGCACTTAGTAGCTCTACCTGTTGGTGCTAAGAAAATTGGGGTAAAATGGATTTATAAAACTTAGTTAAATGACCTTGGAGAGGTTGACAAATACAAGGCAAGATTGGTGGTAAAAGNTTAGGAAAATAGGGAAAACAGGAGTCGAACGGGACGAAAACGGGCTTACACGCGCTTCCATGTGCCAGCCACGCGTCGGGACAAACTCACTCGTAGGTTCCACGTGCGAGTGTCACGTGCCCACGATTTTCTGCAGCTGCAGGTCGCGGCACTTCGTTTCGTTGCGTGTGTACCGGGTCTGATAAGATAAGGAAATCACTACAAGGGGAGTAAGATTCGGATTACCTTGTTGATCGAATATCTCAAGGCAAGAACATTGTTTGAGATTCGAATCACTCCACAAGCAAGAT
>NW_019649519.1:0-1072 GCF_002806865.2 Cucurbita pepo subsp. pepo
CACTCTTATGTCTCTACATATAGTTCAAGTAATCATACTATAGCCAGAGTGTTCTTAGTTTATTGGATTTAGATTAATGATCGTAAAGTTCACTTAATTCAATAACAATCTTTACTGAATAAACAACGATAATAACTTTATTGAAAATAGAATATGTTTTTGTTTACAAACTATGAGTTTTTGGACATAAAACCCAACAAACTGGTCTACAAGAGGATTAAAAATAAGAAAAATACAGGGAGGGTCACGGTTCGGTTTGACATGGCGAGTTCAACTTAACTGGCCATATCATCATCCTCTTCCTCTTTTAAGAAGAAGACGCGCATGTCCAATAGTGTCGCCGTTTTAAAACGCCTCTCACCTACTCCAATCATGACATTGCTCCCCTTGATTTCTCCATGAAACTTAAAGATGGTGTTACAAGGAAGAGCTTGGGATTGACTTCATACCATCTCTTGGATTGTAGCCTAAGTTATTTGCCTCTAAAGTTCGTCGGAAAGCTAATACTTACCTCTAGTTAAATGAGTTTGTTTGAACGAATGTCTTTAAGTGTGTGGCATCAATCTCGCCAGCTCCAATCATGGCATTGCTCCCCTTGATTTCTTCATGAAACTTAAAAATTGTGTTACAAGGAAGAGCTTGAGATTGACTTCATACCTTCTCGTGAATTGTAGCCTAAATTATTTGCCTCCAAAGTTCGTTGGAAAAGTAATACTTCACTCTAGTTAAATGAATTGGTTTGAACGAACGTCTTTAAGTGTGTGGCATTAATATTTATAAATTCTTCTCAATCTACAGCTCACCCAAAAAAGCAGAGAATTGACTTGTTGGGCAACTCGATCTATGATGTTTTAGCTCTAGATTTNCTTTTTGGGCAACTCGATCTACGACGTTTTAGCTCTAGATTTCTCTCCTATCTCTCTTCCCTCCTCTTTAGATGGAAGACCATGACTGTGTTTTCCAGATAACAAGGGTTTTTAAGCGTTTTTCAAAGTTTACGCTATAAATGATGTTCATGTAAGANCAAGGGTTTTTAAGCGTTTTTCAAAGTTTACGCTATAAATGATGTTCA
>NW_019649520.1:0-1071 GCF_002806865.2 Cucurbita pepo subsp. pepo
CTCCATTGTCGGCGTTCGCGGGAAGTTGATTTCGTTCCAAATGGATAAATGATATAATATTTTTAAAATCCAAATGGCTAAATGATATATTATTTTTTAAAATATTAAAATATATCTCTTCAGAATGGTGTAAAACCTCTCCCCAGAGGCATTTTAAAATCGTTAAAATTGTGAGGCTCGACACAAAACGTAACGGTTCAAAACAGACAATATAACTTCTCCCCATAGGCATTTTAAAACCGTTAAAATCGTGAGGCTGTGAGGCTCGACAAAACGTAACGGTTCAAAACAGACAATATAACTTTTCCCCATAGGCATTTTAAAACCGTTAAAATCGTGAGGCTGACGACGATACATAACGAATCAAAACAGACAATATCTACATGCGATAAGGTTACTATTAAAACTAAGGCTAACAACGATTTGTAATGGGTCGAAGCGGACAATACCTACTAGCGATTTGCAAATGGTATCAGAACCAGTTACCATACGGTGCGAGGCACTGGTCGGAGGAGAGCTAGACCCTCTCAATAGTAGACACGTTTTGAAACCTTGAGAGGAAGCCCAAAAAGGAAAGTCCAGAGAGATCAATATTTGCTAGCGGTAGACTTGAACTGTTATATATTAATTATGGTTTACGATATTCGTTTCAACGTACAAAAATAAGAAAACTAAGCTTATTCCCTTGTTGTTCATAATTTTCATACGAACAGCTTCAATTATTCTAAAAAACAATCGTAAAAGTAAACTAAAAACCTTTAAAAAACAGTTCTACAAACAGTGTAGTAAGGAAAAAAGAAAATAGAGGTGGAGGCTAAAGCCCGACTCCAAAGAATTCTCTTAGCTAATCAGTTTGGCATGACCAATAGGGAGAGGAACGAAACAGCTCGACTGTAAAGGATAGGGAAAGGAACAAAGCAGAGACTATAGGCAGAGATGGAGAGTACATTTTGATTGATACTTCACTGTGTGCTTGCCCTACCACAGAATGAAGACGGGCTTGTCGAAGGAAGGATTAATACATCGAAGTCTGATTGGGATAGATCATTCATACCTTTGTACTTATCCGAG
>NW_019649521.1:0-1071 GCF_002806865.2 Cucurbita pepo subsp. pepo
TCTCCTAATAGAGTGAGGCTCAATTAGACTTTGTTGTAAGAGTCGACCATATCAAGTTGAATAGCATTCTCCAACTATAAATATTGAACTCCAAAGTATTCACGAGCAAAGTAAGTTTGTTGAAACTATCTATAAAAGTGTTCCAAAATGAGTCGTGGAGAAGATTTGCCTTAAAATCTAGTTCCAATTAAGGATGTCAATGATGAAGAAGTGCAAGCTGTTGGAAGGTTTTCCGTGGAAAATTTCAGAGTGGTAGATATAATTTTATTTACAAGCGTGTGGTGAATGGTCTTTTCAGTCCCATATACGCTTTGACCCCAAATTTTATAGTATTGGGTCAGATATTGCAATTGTGAAGAAGTTCTGTCATATGCATCGGACGCTACCACCATCCTATAAGCACTTATCTTTTGAGGAATTCATCAAATTCCTTATTCACTACTTACAATAAGTCCTCTCTCAAATTCCCTATTCACTACTTACAATAAGTCCTCTCTCGCTTTTATCTATAAAACTATTCACTACTTACAATAAGTCCGCTTTTATCTATAAAACTATTCACTACTTACAATAAGTCCGCTTTTATCTATAAAACTATTCACTACTTACAATAAGTCCTCTCTCTCTTTTATCTATAAAACTATTCACTACTTACAATAAGTCCTCTCTCTCTTTTATCTATAAAACTGGCATAGCCATAATGATATAATAATCCTTATATAAGTATCTTTTCTTTTTCTCTCGTACCCACGGATACATAACATGTTAACTTAACTCATACTTAAAAAAAATAATTTCTCTCTATTGGAGATGCGGGGTATCGATCCTCGTACCTCTCGCATGCTAAGCGAGCGCTCTACCATCTGAACATCCCCACAATTTTTGCATCATAAAACCTTAAATTTCCCGTCATCAATAATAGTGAAAATGAAGAAATATTGCTACCCAACATGTCATGAATAAGGAAAAATTGAAAAGAAATAATATATTTGTCTTATTTTTGGAGGTGCGGGGTATCGATCCCCGTACCATCCCCGTACCTCTCGCATGCAAAGCGAGCGCTCTACCATC
>NW_019649522.1:0-1071 GCF_002806865.2 Cucurbita pepo subsp. pepo
CCACTAGCTGTTTGCAAAAAACCAGTTTTTTTTTTTTTTTTGTTTTCAAATGGTTTTGAATAATGATTTTAAAAAATTGTTTTTCAAATACTTGATTGGACCAACGTGACAATTACATATGACCATATATTTGATTAAAAGATTAATAGTTTAAATAAGAAATTAAGGATGAAGAATATTCATATAACTCGAGAATCCGACCAANTTACTCAACCCCCATTATAAAAATCGAATTGGGTTAGATTTTCTTTTTGGGTTGAGTTGAATTTTAGAAAAATTGAAAAAATTCAAGTCGGTTTGCAGGTTGACACTTGTTTGGTTGAGTAATGCATTGTGATTTGTGAATATTTAACATTTAAGTTGGATCGTGACCAGTGTTAGTAACTCAATCCTACCCAACTAAATTGAAAATAGTGGGTTGAGTTAGGTTGGGTTGTGAACTCTATTAAGGTTGTTTGGGTCATCAATCTAATCTACCTAAAAGTTCGGATTTGTTCAAAAGATTTCCTTAATTGAACCCAATTCATATGTACCCCGATCAGAGACGTGAGAAACTAAATGTAATGAAGGAGTTGGGCCCATGGTTTTGGGGATTTTGCACCTTGTGAGGGAACATAAATTGAAACAATGGGTATAGCCATTGAAGCATGATAGAGTTTGGTAGGGGTTAGTTTTTGTGGTTAAAGAAGAGATCAAAACAATTAGTTTTTGTGCTTTATGACTCAAAAAAAGTTTATTCTATGGGACCCTTTTGCTTAGCCCACTGATTCAACCATGCCTTAATCATACCACCATGGAACAAAATCTAAATCGATTCACTCCCTTTTTCTTTTTCTAGTTTTAGGAATCATGTGAACTTAAGGAAGGATCGAATCGAATAAAAAAAGAAAAAAAGAGAGGAAAAAATAAGTAATAAAATGACGTAGAAGAGAACTCAGATTTCAAATGAACGGAAGCGTGACTGAATTGATCCCGATCACTTTTCGGTACAGAACGAAAGAGGGGAGGAGATTCTCGAAACCAAAAAAAGGATCCAATAACTTCGAAAGAATTGAACGAAGAGCAGTATGA
>NW_019649523.1:0-1071 GCF_002806865.2 Cucurbita pepo subsp. pepo
ATATTGTCTTCAAACGTCTAAAAGTTATCAGTGTAACGTCTAAAAGTTGTCAGCGTAGATATTGTCTTCAAACGTTCAAAAGTTGTCAGCGTAGATGTTGTCTTCAAACGTCTAAAAGTTGTCAGCGTCGATATTGTCTTTAAACGTCTAAAAGTTGTTAGCGTAGATATTGTCTTCAAACGTCAAAAAGTTGTCAGCGTAGATATTGTCATCAAACGTCCAAAAGTTGTCAGTGTAGATATTGTCTTTAAACATCCAAAAGTTGTCAGCGTAGTTATTGTCATCAAACGTCCAAAAGTTGTCAGTGTAGATATTGTCTTTAAACATCCAAAAGTTGTCAGCGTAGTTATTGTCATCAAACGTCCAAAAGTTGTCAGTGTAGATATTGTCTTTAAACATCCAAAAGTTGTCAGCGTAGTTATTGTCATCAAACGTCCAAAAGTTGTCAGTGTAGATATTGTCTTTAAACATCCAAAAGTTGTCAGCGTAGTTATTGTCATCAAACGTCCAAAAGTTGTCAGTGTAGATATTGTCTTTAAACATCCAAAAGTTGTCAGCGTAGTTATTGTCATCAAACGTCCAAAAGTTGTCAGTATAGATATTGTCTTTAAACGTCCAAAGATTGTCAGCGTAGCTATTGTCATCAAACGTCCAAAAGTTGTCAGCGTCGATATTGTCTTCAAACGTCTAAAAGTTGTTAGCGTAGATATTGTCTTCAAACGTCTAAAAGTTGTCAGCGTAGATATTGGTTTCAAACGTCCAAAAGTTGTCAGCGTAGATATTGTCTTTAAACGTCAAAAAGTTGTCAGCGTAGATATTGTCATCAAACGTACAAAAGTTGTTAGCGTAGATATTCTCTTCAAACGTCTAAAAGTTGTCCGTGTAACGTCCAACAGTTGTCAGCATAGATATTGTCTTCAAACGTCAAAAAGTTGTCAGCGTCGATATTGTCTTCAAATGACAAAAAGTTGTCAGCGTCGATATTGTCTTCAAACGTCAAAAAGTTGTTAGCGTAGATATTGTCTTCNCCGTGTAGATATTGTCTTCAAATGTCCAAAAGTTGTCAGCGTA
>NW_019649524.1:0-1070 GCF_002806865.2 Cucurbita pepo subsp. pepo
TGTTGAACAAATATCCCAAACACTTGTTTGAGATTCGAATCTTTCCACAAGCAAGATTGATCATGTCGAGCTTGAATGATTCTACATGCAACATAAACTACATAGAATTTAAAAGAAACTCAGCCATTGTCCAGAGAAAAGCACAAATGCTTCTTTTACTACATTTTCCAAGTCTAATTACAAATCCAGCATACATGGCTTTATATAGCCTCAAAAATGAAACTATTGAAGGCATTCCAAGAGTTGTAACATTCATACTTAATGACCATAATTAGCCATTAGGTAATTGTAACATAACTGGAATAAAAAGTCTCTAAATCGTAACCCACCCAAAATTAATAACAATCAAACTTCATTCTTCTTCAATGTGGCATGAATTGAAATATCTTTTGATAATTTTGATAACTTTTTCTTCACATCTGCATTGAAGTATATTGTATGATTGATGTCTCTTGGTTCATATCATTCTCCGATTCTTCAAGCGGATCGTCCTCGAATCTATTTGTAAAACTTTGCTGCAAAAAATAAGTTACAGAAATACAAAGGACCTCACAACACTCTCTCACGTGTATATACTCAAGAAATTTTAGGCCACTCTGTTTGCACTCATGTATGCAAATGAAGCTCTCATTCTCACCTCTCAATTTTTTTTTAGAAGAGACTAGATTGAATTTTTTTTATTTTGGGTCGATTAAAAACAATAAAGATAAAAACAAATTGAAAAGAAATGCAAAGGAAACATATATCCGATCTTGAGCCTGAAGCTCTGATACCAAATGATATTATAAGGAATCAACTACAAGGGGAATAAGATTCGGATTACCTTGTTGATCGAATATCTCAAGGCAAGAAGAACACTTGATTGAGATTCGAATCACTCCACAAGAAAGATCAATCATGTCTAGCTTGAATGATTCCTGTTGAACAAATATCCCAAACACTTGTTTGAGATTCGAATCTTTCCACAAGCAAGATTGATCATGTCGAGCTTGAATGATTCTACATGCAACATAAACTACATAGAATTTAAAAGAAACTCAGCCATTGTCCAGAGAAAAGCACAAATGCTT
>NW_019649525.1:0-1069 GCF_002806865.2 Cucurbita pepo subsp. pepo
TCGTTGCTATCGAGTTTTGTATTTGAAAAATTGCTGGAGCATTCTTTTGTGAGAATTGATCGTGAAGATCAACCCACACTTGATGAGCTGTCTTGGCGTGAATAATGCCCTTATCGATATCTACTTCAACGGAATGAGTTAACCAAGATATTATCATACTGTTGCACTGATTCCAAAGTTCAAATTCGGTTGAATTTGCATCTTGGGACGGTTCCTCAATTGTGCCATCAATGAAGCCAATTTTCTTCTTGGCAGTAAGAGCATGCATAACTGATTTACTCCTTGTTCCGTCATATATCGAAAATATGATATTCATTCAGGTTTACACGTTCAAATGGTCGATATTCATTCAGGTTTACACGTTCAAATGGGATACAAAAAAATATATAACTAACTAAATCTTGTAAATAAATAAAATATATGGTTAATCAAATCTATACTAACTAATTATTAAAATATATCTCCAAAATATCCTCCTTGTTCCGTCATATGCATCGGCTACCGCCATCCTATAAGCTCCTTGTTCCGTCATATATGCATCGGCTACCGCCATCCTATAAGCTCTTTGTTCCGTCATATGCATTGGCTACCGCCATCCTATAAGCTCCTTATTCCATCATATGCATCGGCTACCGCCATCCTATAAGCTCTTATCTTTTGTGGAATTCATCAAATATACTAGATTGCTTTCTTTACTTACAAAGAGTCCTCTCTCTATATGTGCTTGTGGACATTACTCTCTATATTTTTTCTTTTTCTCTCGTACCCACCTTATACATAATATGTTAAATTAACTCATATTTAAAAAAATAATTTCTCTCTTTTGAAGATGCAGGGTATCAATCCCCGTACCTCTCCCATGCTAAACGAGCACTCTATCATCTAAGCTACATCCCCACAATCATTGCATCACAAAACCCTAAATTTCCCGTCATCAATAATAGTGAAAATGAAAAATATTGCTACCCAGCCTATAAGGAAAAATTGAAAAGAAATAATATATTTAATAATAGATAGTCTTATTTTTGGAGATGCGGGGTATCGATCCCCGTACCTCTCACATGCAAAG
>NW_019649526.1:0-1069 GCF_002806865.2 Cucurbita pepo subsp. pepo
CGGGCAAAACTCTCCCATCAGCCGATCATTTGATTGATCAATGGGCAATGCAGGCCCCACGTATCTTCAATCTTGGCCCCTAAACAAACCATTCCCTGAATTGGAAATCCTCCATGGAGTGGCTCCTCAGTACATCACCGATCTTGCAGGTGCCATTCACACGCCGCTCCACATACATCACCCGGATTACTAAAGTAGTTGAACCGTACAATTGGGTTAACCCTGACATCTGTAGATGGCAACCGGAGTGAACAGAGAGTGGCCCAGTAATCTTCNAAATAAAAAGAGAGCGAGCCGGGGAGACAAAAGGTATGAGATTGGAAGTTGCTTCAAGGTAAGCCCCTGTCCCTGAATTGGTTATGCCCACGACTTGTATCAGAGAGTGCTCCAATGGGATTGGGGGCACAATTTAGATGCCATTTCGGGGGTTCTCATAGAGGAACTGTCCGACATAAGGAAAGTTATGAGACAGAGGAATTCCCCACGATGAGAGGGATGGCCTCGGTCCAATGCCACTCAGAAGCGGAAGCTATTGGCTTCCGAGAGCCCCAACACAGAGGTGATCCTCTCCCTTTGCATTGCATGGCCCTCTTTCTTTGGTCGCGAAAAACAACCCCAATTGCCGATTTCTTTGATCCATGAAGAAGAGGCTAAAAGAATTCTTTCAACACTTGCATAGCTTGCATAGACTGCACTCTCATATTCAAAGCTTTCGCATAGCTGAGGAGATCAGCAACACTGTGTCTACGACCAGAACTGTCGAATGTCGAACCACCAATCTTGCCATTGAATGATCCAAAGTCAAACAATTATAGGGATCAACACCGGCTTCCAATAGCCCATCTCTGACTGCCGATTGCCAATTCTTGAGCTCCGGCCTAACCTAAGATAGCCCTCTCAACCCACTCATAGGACTGGTTCACCACTCGGAGGTCCCAATTCACCCCTGACCTGACCTTCCGTAGAATTATTGATCGGCTCGACTATAGAACCCGGCATTGATAGCACTACTGCCGTCAAGAACCCGTCCTCGGGCATTGGGGACGCCGTCTTCGGAGGTTCAGGCTTG
>NW_019649527.1:0-1069 GCF_002806865.2 Cucurbita pepo subsp. pepo
GATTGGTTCTTATAAAATTCTTTTTTGTTCCTAAAACTAGATTCCTTGGTAGATAAACCAAAGAAATTTTGGAGGAATTCAGATACTGAAAGCTCGGGAACCGAGACCCTACGCATCACTTAATAGATAAATAGTCGATCTAAAATTGTCTTAAGAAATATTCCTAGGAATCACTTGTAATTAAAAATGAACGTTATATTTAGTAAGATTTAANGGAATCACTTGTACTTAAAAATGAATTTTATATTTAGTAAGATTTAAATATGAACCTTAAATTTAGTAAGATTTGAGGAATTAGAAAAGAATTAAGTAAAAATGATGAGATAAAGACCTAAACTNAGAAATATTCGTACTAATCACTTGTACTTAAAAATGAACGTTATATTTAGTAAGATTTAAATATGAACCTTAAATTTAGTAAGATTTAAGGAATTAGAAAAGAATTAAGTAAAAATTNATGAACGTTATATTTAGTAAGATTTAAATATGAACCTTAAATTTAGTAAGATTTAAGGAATTAGAAAAGAATTAAGTACTCACTAAGGTTAAAATAACCTACTAAATGGTCTACTGCTCATGAAAATTTAATAGAAGGCTTAATATTATATATTAANGATGAGATAAAGACCTAAACTGATATTTTACTTGAGAACTAAGTAAGGTTAAAATAACCTACTAAATGGTCTGCTGCTCATGAAAATTTAACAGAAGGCTTAATATTATATATTAATACTATTTATGAATTTTTGTGGTTATTGGATGAGATTAAGGAGATAAATCAAGTAACGGTATAAAATAGTCATAGTGCCTATACGGTAACTTNCAGAAGGCTTAATATTATATATTAATACTATTTAAGAAATATGTAATGTTTTAGAGCCATTAGATCATGTTTGGGGCTTGAACCAAGTTTATGTAGTAAATGACAAAAATACCTCTAATGATTAGTCTCAAGATTTACGTGTCTTAATAAACTTTATGTTATGTTTAGTAGCCCTCGATTTTTATGTAATTAGANGACAAAAATCCCTCTAATGATTAGTCTCAAGATTTACGTGTCTTAATAAAC
>NW_019649530.1:0-1067 GCF_002806865.2 Cucurbita pepo subsp. pepo
TCTTTAGTCTATCCTATAGTAAGGCCACTTACTTGGTTGGCTTTAGCCGGAGTACTCCCTCATTTAATTAACGTAAGCTCCCGTTCCTCGAGAGCTACTCCAAATGTTGCCGGAGTTCGCTTCCTATCACACTTTTTGTTAGTATTTCACATTTTAATTAACAATCCAACTAACAATATGAAATACGACTCTAAAACGACCTCAGTAAAAAATCGAATTCCATGTTTTCATTGTTTCTAGATTGTATTGGGTAATAACCTTCATGCTACTACTTGTATCCTTCAATCCAAATATGGTTTGTAATAATATTATTTTTAATGGGTACAAAATATAATAATTTCTCAAATTTTACATTTTCCTTGTCTCAGTTTGTTTATCTCATATGTTAGTTCGGTTTACAATCNTATTTTACATTTTTCTTGTCTCAGTTTGTTTATCTCATATGTTTGTTCGGTTTACAATCACAGACTAGTATAATTGATTCTGATTTTCTTTTCTTTTCTTTCCTAAAAAATATTATGAATTATCTTTTTTTTTTAATTCGGTGTAGTTGCCATTTTCAATCAAATTTGATTTTCACTTCTTTCCTTAAAATGTCTAAGCAATTAATATGAGTCATTTTCAATCTATTCTAATTTTATTTTCGTACTTAAAATCTATTAATTGAGGTCATTTTAAATCGATTTAATTTTCTTTTCTTTTTTAAAATCTTCCTCTCTTTCATTTTTTTCTTTTAATTCTCATTCTTTTTTAATTCTATTCCCATATCTAATTCCTTAAACTTTGTTAAAGAGTTTAATTACTAGATTTTCTATTGGTGTTATTTACCACCATTGTATTAAAAGATTTTTTTTATTGATTTTGTTGTTTCTAAATCTTTCTCTCTTTCCTTGTATTTTTTTTTTCTCTTTGTTTCTTTCTCTTTTTTTCTTTCCCTCTTTTGATTATTTGATCTTTTTCTCAAATCTTCCTCTTGTATTTCTTTCCTCTTGTCAAATTTTAATTTACTCTCTTGGTATTGTATTATAATTTCTAACTTAAATCTAAATAATTGCAACCTATTAATA
>NW_019649531.1:0-1067 GCF_002806865.2 Cucurbita pepo subsp. pepo
ATTTACTTACAGTTAAGTCGAATTGATTCTTCGATAGTCTTGACTTCCTGTTCTGGAGCTTGACCTGATGATAGTTGTAGAGGTGAAGGAAATGGAATTTTGAAACCGAGTTTACGAGGTGAAGGAAAAGGAATTGTGAAACCGATAGGTTCATGGGAAGGAGCGAATATGCGAGTCAAGGAGTTTCCAGTTCAATCTGGTTAGTCAGGTCATATCGGTGAAGGTTAATGAGCTTCTCCTTCTTTCATTCTCTTTCTGTAAAGGGAAATTCATCTTTCTTACCCCTTCATTTCTTCTTGAACTGTAAAGGTAATTTAGCTTCTCTTTCTCTTCGTTTACAGTTAATTAATAAGGTAACAAAGGATTGAATGAATATAGGTTCAGGCAATGGAATTGTTCAACCGACAGGGGCAGGAAATGAAATTGTGAAACCGACAGAGGAGGTTCAGGAAATGAAATTGTGAAACCAAGTTTACGNAGAGGAAGTTCAGGAAATGAAATTGTGAAACCGAGTTTACGAGGTGAGGGAGCGAAGACTCAGACAGAGTGAAAGAGGGTTCCGGATCATTCTTGCTTGTTTCTTACATTACAGGAGAGTCTCAGAGTTCGTTCAGTAGTTCAGTCTCTTTCTTGCATTTTCAGAGTCTTTCAAGCAGAAGTAAAGAAGCCGAGGTGAGGGTTCAGTAGTTCGTTCAGGAGAATGATAAAGGTTCGGGATAGGGGAAGGTAATATTGGAAAAGGAGAACCTTGTTGATTCTTTGGTTACAGTGGTTGAATAACTCACAATCCGGTCAGTCAGGTCATATCGGTTCAGGCAATGGAAGGGAAGGCAAAAGCTGATAGACTGTAAAGGTGATTGAGCTTCTCTTCGTTTACAGGATTTAATATGAATTAACTCTCATGGCAAGGGTCAGGGTTCACTATCTCTTTGATTGAACGAGTAGGTTCAGTAGCTAGCTCTTTTTCGGTTTCTTCTTCTTCTTTNAGGGTTCACTATCTCTTTGATTGAACGAGTAGGTTCAGTAGCTAGCTCTTTTTCGGTTTCTTCTTCTTCTTTTCTTTTCTG
>NW_019649532.1:0-1066 GCF_002806865.2 Cucurbita pepo subsp. pepo
CATGAAGTCCACTGCAAAAAAGAAAAGTCTCCGAGATCACAAGCGCTTCTTCGACCGTGAAAACTATTAGAAATCACGAATCTACATAATGGTATGATATTGTCCACTTTGAGCCTAAGTTTTCATAAGCTTTCATGGCTTTGTTTTGGGTTTACCAGCAGACCTCAACCAATGGAGATAGTATTCCTACTTATAAACTCATGATCTTCCATGAAATTAACCAAGGTGAGATTCACTCCCAATAATCCTCAACAATCCTCCTCTCAAACAAAGTACACTATAAGCCTCCCCTGAGGCTTATGGGACTCTCGAATAGCCTCCCCTTAATCGAGGCTCGACTCTTTTCTTTGGAGCCCTCGAACAAAGTACACCATTTCTTTGACACTTTAGTCACTATTGACTACACCTTCGAGACTTACAATTCTTTGTTTGATATTTGAGGATTTTATTTCCGGGCTAAGTTTAGGGTCATGACTCTGATAACATGTTAGTAATCATGACTCTCCACAATGGTATGATATTGTCCACTTTGAACATAAGCTCTCATGGCTTTGCTTTGAACTTCACCAAAGGCCTCAACCAATGGAGATAGTATTCCTCATTTACAAACTCATGATCTTCCATGAAATTAACCTATGTGCGACTCACTTCCAATAATCCTCAACAGATATTGTCCACTTTGAGCATAAGCTCTGGTAGCTTTGCTTGTTTATAATAAGTGAGAAATACTATCTCTATTGATACAAAGTCTTTTGGGAAGTCCAAATCAAAGTCAGCTTATGCTCAAAGTAGACAATATCATATCATTGTGTAGATTCGTGATTCCTAACAAAAACCACAGCTACTAAAACAAGTAAAGATAGAATAGCTTCGTGAATTAGATGCATAGAGAGGGAGATAGAGGTCTCACTTCCAATTATATTAATACTAGTGCTTTTGACAATCGTTAGACAAAAAGCACGTCTAGTATCCGCATCCTGAAGCCCAAAAAAGAAAAACCCAGATCAGCAAAAGCTCAAAAGATCGCAGAGATGAGTGAGAGAGCTATAAAAGCTGAAAATTATTT
>NW_019649533.1:0-1066 GCF_002806865.2 Cucurbita pepo subsp. pepo
GAAGATGAATTCAGTTTGATAAATGTATGTTTTCTTGTTTTATTGTTGTACTTATTATCATTATTATTCCGAAGAATGTGATAGGTTCGTTTCCACTATGTTCACGTGCTTGCATTTTATCCCCAATCCTCTTTTTTATTTTCATCCCCGTCATTCGAAGAAAGTTCGATTTTAGTCCTTATATAGTTTAGAAACCTTATACACGATTCCAATAGTTCGAACAAAGTTAAGAATTTAGTTTATATGGTTTTAAAAGTTAGTATTTCATATGAACAGATTTGATCAAGGTAGTTGAGATTTGATTAAGGTAGTTGAGGTGGTACAATTATATTGTCCTATTCAATCCTTTTTCACTCAAATGGACCATGCTTTGGCGTCCGCCTTTGTCGGCGCTGATCCCTCCCTCTTCATTAGGCTTCTGCCGACACTGTACCGTTGAAATATCCCACGTGTTAAATAAAAATATAAATGTCCATAACCCAAGGTTTATTTAATCTTCATTTAAATTATTTATTTCACTCCCAAATAACCATAGGGTAGTTTAAAATTATTTATTTCATTCCCACCGACACTACAAAGTCAAGAGTATAAGCTGTAACTAAATTATAATTATTTAACTTAGGAGAGATGGAATCCAAATATTATATAAAGTCATAATTTATATTATCTAATTCACTAATCATTGACTAATCTAATATTTTGTTCAATTGGGTAATATAATCAGGTCTTTCTTTACTATTTAAAAGTTAAGATTAAAATATTGATTTTTTTTTTAATTTTTTAAAATATATTTATCTTGTTTATAACATGGATCCAAGTTGTTCCCATACATATTTTATTTGTAAAAATATATTATATAAATAAAATTTCACCATAAATAAAAATAAAAAGTATCCAAATTTCAAACATGATGATACTCTTGCATAACGCTAACAATCAATAGGGAAAAAAAAATACAAAAAGAAAAAGGAAAATTGATTTTGTCCCCTAAAATGCATTGCCCTAAAACATTTTCCCCTGGAAAATAAAAATAAAAATTAAAAAAAAAAAAAAAAAAAAAAAAAAA
>NW_019649534.1:0-1065 GCF_002806865.2 Cucurbita pepo subsp. pepo
TTTTATTTTTTAATTTCCCTACATCCTTGAAGTTATCGGATCACTTATCTCTTCTATGCCAAATTCAAAATCAACGTTTAAGGCCCTCCATAAATTTTGGGAAGTTTATAATAAAAAGATAATAGTTAGGAAAATGGTGTACATAATGGCTCACGTGCTACAAATATCCTCAAGTTACATCATGACACTCGTTTATCTTGGTGACTAGATGGGCACCACTTGAGGGTCGCCACTTTACTTGTCTCGATGCGAGAGTCAAAGCCTACTTCTTCTTAGTATGGTTGTGAGTTTCTCCCCCACTTAAACTAGTCATCGTCCTCTATGACTTTCTTTGGGACACAATCCCTCCATGGATTATGACACTCTCTCCCACTTAATCTCGACATCGTCTACGATGACGACCTGACTTTAGACTGGCTGCGACCAGACCCCCTGGAAATAATGTGCTTCAAAATGATTACGAAACTACACACTACTTATGACAGCGACATAAATATGAAAAGAAACTTACCCAATGATTATGAGCTACCTCGCCCTTTTCTAGGACTTGATCGAGGACTCATCAAACCATGGTAAAATGAACTAGCATCGATTTATTTTCGCCTAAGCTAGGGGGAGCACACCCTAACATGGCAACCTTGGCCTCAACACTCGTATTCTCTGTGTCGCACATGATGGTGCATCCTACAAGGTGAGGCTCGAGAGCCAAACACAATATTTACTAACACAATCTCATGTTGGCACTACACTTCAGCCAACTTTCCACCGGCCACCTTTATGTGGCAGTCGCCTGCCTTGACACTTCTCTTGCACATCTCTTTGGCGTGTTAGATGATGCATCCTCCTCCTCGGTCACATCATGAAATTCGTCTCTCTTGTCCCTCGTGCGGTTGAATGGGCACCACTTGAGGGTCGCTGTTTTACTTGTCTTGTAGTGAGGGTCACAACCTACTCTTTTCTTAGTATAATTATGACACACTGTGTGTGCTTCTAGGAAGCTATAACCGGTGCGTGCATGGCCGCCTATTTTTTTCATTTTTTAATTTTATTTTAAAACGTAGAGAA
>NW_019649535.1:0-1065 GCF_002806865.2 Cucurbita pepo subsp. pepo
CAAATTCCCTGCAAAGGAAAAAGAGAGGTAGAGAGAACACATAGAGGAATCAGCCGCGAAGTTTATTGGACCACTGTCGGAATCCACCTTCAGACGAGACTTGTAAGAGGACTGAGAGGCTAGAGAGGCCGACGCTCCGTCAAGATCCAAGAACGTTTCGCGAGGTAAGGTTCTGAACGACATTTCTCAGATCTGAGCTTTTCTAATGTGAATCGAGTCCTAAAATGCTGAGATATTCACCTAGGAACAACTCTACGCACGATCTGTAAAGAAGTTTGGCCGAGATCTCAACCCGAAGGCGGAGAACTAAGAATCGTCCGAGAATAGTGAGCGAACTTTCGATGCTCTTAACCCATCCTGTAGTGAAGAAAAAAATTACGAAAAAATACTAGGACGTAGCCTGTAACACGATCTAGAACTTTACTGAAGAAATCATATCGATCCGAACTACGAATCAAAAGATATGAAAATCGAAAAGGGGATACTATGTTACGGATTGCAAAGGACAGAGATAAAAAAAAAAAAAACTCGATCAGCGAGCGACGGAGGGTGGCATGACAGGCGCCGGACATGTGTCAGTCGTTAGCTGGAGCAACGTAGCTCTAACAAGGCGACGACACGTGTCGCCTGTAAAGCCCGAGCCGAAGTGGACCGGGCGACCCACGACTGCGCAGAAGTTGCCGCGCGTGGTAGGCGTGCGTGCGGCCTGCGACTGACGCACTCCCACGCACGTGGCCAGCGTAGTGTCGGCCCGTGATCGTGCGTGAAACGGCCGTTTTAGCCCGTTTGCCCTCTGTTTGCCTGATTTTTGTCCCAGTTCTAGTTCTAATACCGATTTTACGTGAATAGGAACCTAATTTAAGGAAATCAGTATTTTTGGACACCTCATGGGCAAAGCAACGCTAGCAAAAAGGCACGCATCAACCAGGTAAGTCACCACCCAGTATTTAGGAAGAAATACTTGTAGGATTCACTCGGATTGCTTGCATGCTAGTAATTTTACCTCAAACTAGCTCTCCATGATTGAGATTAACCAGATTGATTGTTATGAGTGTATTGGGTGAA
>NW_019649536.1:0-1065 GCF_002806865.2 Cucurbita pepo subsp. pepo
CAATTGAAACAGAATTGAGCGACATCTAGCAGTTATATCCAAATCTTCTAGCGAGGGTCGACAAAGTGACGTAAGTATTCCTCGAGCAAGCAGTTGAATCATAAAATCTATCCATCGGTTTGAGGGTGATAGCTCGAGAAGATGTTTAAAGTCATTCCCAAGAAGGCAAATAATTCGCTCAAGAATGTACTAATAAATCTACCATCACTATCACTGATGATGTACGAAAGAATGCCCCATAACTTGACAACGTTTTTGAAAAATAGTTGGGCTGTTAGTTCAGTCGAGCATAATTTGGGAGTGGGGACGAACATCGCATATTTTGAGAACCGATCTACAATAACCAAGCCCCGACTTTTGGGAGGTCTGTTATGAAGTCCAAAGATACACTTTCCCAAGGCCTTGTTGTCACAGGTAGAGGTTCCAAGAATCCTGCGACTTTGGCTTTCTCGACTTTGTCTTGTTGGCAGATGAGGCACGTCTTGGTGTACTGCATGATGTCGTCCCGCACATTTGGCCAAAAGTACCCCTTTTTTATTAGGGCATATGTTCTTTGCCACCCAGGGTGTCCGGCCCATAATGTATCATGACATTCCTGAATGAGCTTCTTTCTCAGTTCTCCCATTCTTGGGACATATAATATGTTTCCTTTAGTCATTAAAAGGTCTCCCTCGACCCAAAACTGTCGTGTCTTCCCGGCTTTAGCTAGCTCGCTAACGGGTTTTGCTGATGGGTCTTTGTGTAAATGTTCTTTGGTGATGTCGCGCATTGATCCATCGATCTTACTTGAATGAATATGGGCTAACATGCATAGGGCCGCATGTTTGCCCTTTCGAGTCAGCGCATCGGCTGCTTGATTACTCTTCCCTGCCTTGTGTTCGAATTTGAAGTCAAATTCTGCCAACGACTCTTGCCACCGAGCTTGTTCGACATCATTGAGCTTTCGACTTTCATAAGCAATGGGGTGGCCTTCTTGAATAAGGACACCGCCTAGGGCAAAGTCGAAAGCATTTGTTTCTATTTTAAATGGCTTTATAACATCTACTAACCCGAGGACAGGACCCC
>NW_019649537.1:0-1065 GCF_002806865.2 Cucurbita pepo subsp. pepo
ATTTGTGAAGCTAACTCGTTTCTGTTTGCTCATAACGCAGTTCTCACTAGGACTCCTATCAACAGATTTCAGACCTTCCAAAAATTTCTTCCAGCATTTTCATTCCTTTAACACTCATATGTCAAAGTCTATTGTGCCATATACTTCAATTGGAAACACTTTAGCAATAGCAGCTCTATCCATACATCCTACAGTGGTGTATAAAGTTCCAGATTTTGTGCCACGTGCTTCCATCATAGCACCCTTCAGAATCTTCCACGAACTCTTACCAAACTTTGTTGCATAACCTATNCACCCTTCAGAATCTTCCACGAACTCTTACCAAACTTTGTTGAATAATCTGTGCTATCTAACTGACCAATAGAGATCAGTTTCTTCTTAAGATTACGAATATATCTAACATCCTTTAATGTCCACTAATTTCCTGTCGGAGTTTTTATGCAGACATCCCCTTTTACTTAGATCTTCAAATCTTTGTTGTTGGCAAGATACACATCTCAAAACTTCCAGACTTGAAATTTCGAAACAACTCTTTATTTTGAGACGAATGAAAAGACGCACCTGAATCCAAAATCAGAGATTCAATCGGACTATCCACGCTGAGGATTAGAGCATCCCAAATGTCTTCTGTTAATTGTATCGAATCATCGTCATTCTCTGCTTAAAGTTGAAATCTTAATAAGAACCACATGGTGAAAAAAACTAATTCAGGGTTAATATTTTTTGACATTATTATGATGAGTGTAACTCTCATAGTATGATATCCTAATTGCACACTATGGAGTGTTCATGGGTTGCATTAGGTTTTGTTGAGACATTTTTTAGATCGAGATCCATTATTTGACTGTAAATTTTTTAACCTAAGCAACCCTTATTAAATAATGGAATCAATCCACACCAATTAATATTTGTGGTACGTTGGGTAAGGCCAATCATTTGTTTAAATTTTATTTTCAATAAAAATAAAATGTTAATATATTAAANTCCACACCAATTAATATTTGTGGTACGTTGGGTAAGGCCAATCATTTGTTTAAATTTTATTTTCAATAAAAATAAAATGTT
>NW_019649538.1:0-1064 GCF_002806865.2 Cucurbita pepo subsp. pepo
GAATCATTGAGATTTGTTTCGTGGAATGGGGAATTGATAAGTTTTTTTCTATCACAGTTATAATGCAAGTTTCAATGATGTGACTATTTTGTATACTATGAAAAGGGTTAAAATCTGAAATTCACTTATGTTAGATAGAGAAGTACTACACATGAGGTGTTCTCACAAAATTAACTTGATTTTAATCGAGGGGCTGAAAAAAATGCATGCCTTCATTTTTACTGTTCATAAAACTATTAAGTTTGTCAAATCATCCCCAGAGATTGACAAAACTTTAAATATGGTGTGTTACAAGATTTTTTTTAATGTAAAGTAGTTGTTTGTTTGAATGGTCAACTAGGTGAATTCAACTTGTATAAATGATTTCTTATATGTGACTTCTAATTCTTATTTTCGTGAATTTGACATACTCATGAACTTTTAATGTAGTTGATAAGGCAACCCTAATCTTCAGCCCAATGATCCAAACTTTTGTTGAAGCAAGAGCCCTTGAATCAAAGTAATTAACACCTTCTTATACGAAATTTGGATCAACCAAGAGATAAAGCTAGAATTAGATTACCTCTTACGATCCAAGATCTAGAAGCAAGATTTGGAACCTTGTTCTAAATTGAGTCACTTCACAGTCGAACTTGATCAAGGTTTGATTGAATGGCTCAGATGCAATTCTACCACAAGAATTACTTGAAACTTAGAAATGGCAAAATTGATGCTCGGATTTCTAAGGAAAACGTCTCAATTTGAGATCTCAATTTCATTCATTCACCAATCTGATTTTTACATAACATATTGTGAGTATTTATAGTCTCCCGAAAAAAGACGTTGTGGCCGGAATTCAATCTCGATCCCTTTTAATCTCCACAAAAGATGAAGTCAATTTTGACCATTTGACTATTACAAAATGAAAACAAAAAAACAATAAAGTCTTCCAACAAACGTTGATATGTTCGAGTGGCTAAGGAGACAAGCTTGAAATCTACTGGGCTTCACTCATGACATTTTAAAGTTTTTCAACTTCAACCATGCAAATATTCAATTGTTCTTCATCAATCGTTTCAGCTTCT
>NW_019649539.1:0-1064 GCF_002806865.2 Cucurbita pepo subsp. pepo
TATGCCATTGGGGAGAAGGCGACCGGGCTCTCGTATACCAAACCGTGCGGGGCTCTGCCTTCAGCTCGGGCGATGGAAAGAAATGTGAAAGAAGAGAGACAGAACAGGAAAGTAAGCATTTGAGTCATGTTTATCGAGATTCCTCAACCAAGTGCCTTGAAGTAGAAGCAGAAGCAGAAGCAGAGGTAAGTTGTGATTATAGTTCCTTTTGAATACATTTATAGTGTCTTGGGAAATGGTTGGTTGCTTGTACTTGAATTTTGTTGATGAAGTAAAAACAAAAGTGGTTTTAAAAGGAAGGGACACAATCATAAGAATGACAGTCTCTCCCTTCCATTGATGTCAATTTACCAAATTGCCCTAAAAATGACATGCTTGGTGGAGAAGCTACGTTTCTAATCCACCCTTGGGAAGGTCAAAAATGGTGGGACACCATCCCTCTCAGCCTCTCCTACCTCCTATCACAAACAATTGTGTAACCGCCTAAGTCCACCGCTAACAGATATTGTCCTCTTTGAGCTTTCTCTTTCGAGCTTCCCCTCAAAATTTTTAAAACGTGTTTGCTAGGGAGAGGTTTCCACACCCTTCCAAAGGATATTGTCCTCTTTGAGCTTTCCCTTTCGAGCTTCCCCTCAAAGTTTTTAAAACGTGTTTGCTAGGGAGAGGTTTCCACACCCTTCCAAAGAATGCTTTGTTATCCTCCCCAACCAGTGGGATCTCACAATCCACCCTCCTTCGGGTCCCAGCGTCCTTGCTGGCACTCGTTCCCCTTTCCAATCGATGTAGGACCCCCCAATCCACTCCCCGAAGGGGCCCAATGTCCTTGTTAGCACATTGTCCAGTGTCTGGCTCTGATACCATTTGTAATAGCCCAAGTCCACCCCTAGCATTGAGCTTTTCCTTTCGAGCTTACTCTCAAAGTTTTTAAAACGCATCCACTAGAGAGAAGTTTCCACACCCGTCTAAAGAATACTTCGTTCTTCTCCCCAATCAACGTGGGATCTCACAAATTATGTCCCAGACTTGAGTGCTGGCCTATAGAATTCAATTTCTTCTATTCCAAT
>NW_019649540.1:0-1064 GCF_002806865.2 Cucurbita pepo subsp. pepo
CACACCCTTATAAAGAATGCTTCGTTTTCCTCTCCAACCGACGTGGGATCTCACAAAATCCATCTACAGTTTACTTTGTACTCTGTAGTTAGCACCCAAACGTCAATATTTTGAAAATAATGCGTTCTAATCTTGAAAAGAAAAACTATTTCACATCTAGTTGCAACCGAAAAGCATATATAAAGCTACCTATTTTTGCCATTTATGTTTATAATTTGTGGTAAGTTAATTGTTATCATTCCATAATTTGATGGCTGTGTACAATGTTTACATAGGTACATCCTTACGTTGCCACTGGTAACAAAAACTCGAAATTCGGTATTAGAAATGAAAAGTTGCAATGGTTTCTTGATGCTGTCAAGGCACATCCCGACGAGCTTAAGCTTGTCGGGGCCCATTGCCATCTTGGTTCAACCATCACCAAGGTAAGCTTTCAACTATTACATCTTCCTCAATCTTTCATTATGAAATAGTTGTATTGAACTTGTATAAGCTGTGGCTATAACTTTTTAACATCTGTACTGATAATTGTATTAGTTCATGAACTGTTCGTGGTTGCTCTTAATTTATCTTGTCATTTTCTTGGATTACTGATATCATTTGTTTTTATGGTAGGTGGACATATTCAGAGATGCTGCAGAACTAATGGTCAACTACATTGACCAGATCAGAGATCAAGGTTTTGAAGTCAACTACCTAAACATTGGAGGTGGACTTGGGATAGATTATTATCATGCTGGTGCCGTTCTTCCTACTCCGAGAGATCTAATTAATACGGTCCGTCTTTAAAAAACTTTAAATATAGTTTTTCTATTACCGTGTTTAACCCGATCTAATTATTGTCGTGGGTTGAACGCTGATAGAGATTTAGTAATGTATTGGTCATGTGAAAACTATTTAGTGTTGGAATAACTTTTTGACCCATCTGGCAACTTGGTATCCTTAGTAGTTTAGGACTCGAGTTCTAATTGCTTGATGCATGAGATGAAGCTATAGTTCATATTGGTGAGGATTGTTGGGAGAGGAGTCCCATATCGGCTAATTAAGGGGTTGATCATGGGTTT
>NW_019649541.1:0-1064 GCF_002806865.2 Cucurbita pepo subsp. pepo
ATCCATTTATGGGTTGAAGCAAGCATCTCGATCTTGGAATACAAGGTTTGATACTGCGATCAAATGTTATGGCTTTAAACAAAATGTTGACGAACCTTGTGTTTACGAGAAGATAGTCAACTCTACAGTAGTTTTCCTAGTGTTGTACGTTGGCGATATCCTACTCATTGAGCATGATGTGGGATTTCTGACTGACATTAAGCATTGGCTAGCGACACAATTCCAAATGAAAGATTTGGGAGAGGCTAAGTTTGTTCTTGGAATCCAAATTGTTCGGAATCGCAAGAACAAAACACTAGCATTGTCTCAGGCATCGTACATCGACAAAATGTTGGTTCGTTATAAGAAGCAGGACTCCAAGACAGGATTATCACCTTTCAGGCATGGAGTTCATTTGTCGAAGGAAAAAAGTCCTAAGACACCTCAAGAAGTTGAGGATATGAGACATATTCCCTATGCATCCGCAGTCGGTAGTCTGATGTATGCCATGTTGTGTACCAAACCAGACATATGCTATGCCGCGGGAATTGTCAGCAGATATCAGTCCAGTCCGGGACATGCTCATTGGACTGCCGTTAAAAATATCCTCAAGTATCTTAGGAGAACGAGGGACTATATGCTAATGTACGGCGCTAAGGGATCTGATCCCTACAGGGTACACTGACTCATATTTTCGACCAATATAGATTCGAGGAAATCGACATCGGGATCTATTTTCACTCTGAACGGAGGAGCAATAATACGGAGAAGCACAATAAAGCAAGGTTGCATTGCTGATTCCGCCATGGAGGCTGAGTATGTTGCTGCTTGTGAAGCAGCGAAAGAATCAGTATGGCTTAGGATGTTCTTAACTGATTTGAAAGTGGTTCCAAATATGCATCTGCCTATCCCTCTTTATTGTGATAACAGTGGAGCAGTTGCAAATTCTAAAGAACCAAGAAGCCATAAGCGAGGAAAACATATTGAGCGCAAATATCACCTCATAAGAGAGATTGCGCAACGAGGAGAAGAGGTCGTCACACGGATAGCTTCAGAGCACAACATTGCTGATCCATTTACAAAGC
>NW_019649542.1:0-1064 GCF_002806865.2 Cucurbita pepo subsp. pepo
AAGTACGTGCTTCGAAAACCGAGTCACGGTCGACATTTTTGGAAAATTTTGTGGGTAATGATTAGTCATGATTATTTAGAATAGAATTTCGGAGAAACGGAGTGGTTCAAATCGATCCGTAATTCGGAAACCCTAATATGTAACGTTTGATGTCCATGCTAAAAAAACCGAGTCGCGGTCGACGTTTTCTCAAAGTTTTGTGGGAAATTATTAGATAAGGCTTGATGATTTAGAATAGAATGTCCAAGAAATGGAGTGCGCAAAACAAAAAAAGATTGCTTCAAATCGACCCCTAACTCGCAAACCCTTATTTAGGTCTTTTGAAATACGTGCTAAAGAAATAGAATCACGGTCGACATTTTTTGAAACTTTTGTGGGGAATGATTAAAACACTAAAATAATGCTTCTAATCGACCCCTATTTCTCAAACTCTAATATGGGACGTTTAAAGTACGTGCTTCGAAAACCGAGTCACGGTCGACGTTTGTCTAAAAATTTTGTGGGGAATGATTAGTCTTGATGATTTAGAATAGAATTTCGAAGAAACGGAGTGCTTCAAATCGACCCCTAATTCAGAAACTCTAATATGGGACGTTTAAAGTACGTGCTTCGAAAACCGAGTCACGGTCGACATTTTTGGAAAATTTTGTGGGTAATGATTAGTCATGATTATTTAGAATAGAATTTCGGAGAAACGGAGTGGTTCAAATCGATCCGTAATTCGGAAACCCTAATATGTAACGTTTGATGTCCATGCTAAAAAAACCGAGTCGCGGTCGACGTTTTCTCAAAGTTTTGTGGGAAATTATTAGATAAGGCTTGATGATTTAGAATAGAATGTCCAAGAAATGGAGTGCGCAAAACAAAAAAAGATTGCTTCAAATCGACCCCTAACTCGCAAACCCTTATTTAGGTCTTTTGAAATACGTGCTAAAGAAATAGAATCACGGTCGACATTTTTTGAAACTTTTGTGGGGAATGATTAAAACACTAAAATAATGCTTCTAATCGACCCCTATTTCTCAAACTCTAATATGGGACGTTTAAAGTACGTGCTTCGAAAA
>NW_019649543.1:0-1064 GCF_002806865.2 Cucurbita pepo subsp. pepo
CTAAAAACATAGAGTCACGGTCGACGTTTTTCGAAATTTTTTTGGGGAATGATTAGAACTGTAAAAGATTGCTTCCAATCGACCCCTAATTTAGAAACTCTAATATGGGACGTTTAAAGTACTTGCTTCAAAAACCGAGTCACGGTCGACGTTTTTAAAAATTTTTGTGGGAAATGATTAGTCTTGATGATTTAGAATAGAATTTCGAAGAAACGGAGTTCTTCAAATGGATCCCTAATTCGGAAACCCTAGTCTGGGACGTTTGATGTCCATGCTAAAAAAACCGAGTTGCGGTCTACGTTTTCTAAAAGTTTTGTGGGGAATTATTATATTAGTCTTGATGATTTAGAATAGAATTTCGAAGAAACGGAGTGCTTCAAATCGAACCTTAATTCGGAAACCCAAATTTTGGATGTTTGAAGTACGTGCTAAAAAATCCCAGTCATCGTCGACGTTTTCCAAAACTTTTGTTGGAAATGATCAAATTAGGCATGATGTTGAGAATAGAATTTCGAAGAAACTGAGTGCAAAAAAGAGTAAAAGATTGCTTGAAATCGACCCCTAATTCGGAGACCATTATCTGGGACGTTTGAACTACGTGATTAAAAAACCGAGTCATGATCGACGTCTTTCGAAACTTTTATGGGAAATTATTAGGTAAGAATTGATGAGTTAGAATAAAATGTCGAAGAAACGGAGTGTATAAAACAGTAAAATATTGCTTCAAATCGACCCCTAAATCGGAAACCATATTTGGGACTTTTGAAGTACATGCTAAAAAAATAGAGTCACGGTCGAAGTTTTTTAAACTTTTGTTGGGAATGATTAGAGCAGTAAAATATTGCTTCAAATCGAACCCCAATTCAGAAACTCTAATATGGGACGTTTCAAGTACGTGCTTCGAAAACCGAGTCATGGTCGACGTTTTTCAAAAATTTTGTGGGAAATGATTAGTCTTCATGATTTAGAATTGAATTTCGAAAAAACGGAGTGCTTCAAATCGAACCCTAATTCGGAAACCCTAGTCGGGACGTTTGATGTCCATGCTAAAAAAACCGAGTCGC
>NW_019649544.1:0-1064 GCF_002806865.2 Cucurbita pepo subsp. pepo
TCCTCAATTTCCTCAATGGAGTATTCCGACGGGGAACCCGCATCCTTTAGATACCTTAAGATCCTTTCTTTCTTTGAACGGGGTTTGCATCATTCGCAGCACTTGTATGTAAGTCCTCATGAGCTTCTTTGATTCGGGGTAATGCGGAAGAGAATAGCTTCCCCGTAAACAGCGAGTCCTCATACACTTCCAAAACATTACGCATCTCACGTAATCTCCCCAGCATCCTACCCGGGAGAGATTCCACCCATTTTCCTATGACAAGATTGACAACGAACCAACCAGTCCCTGCAACTCCAACAGTGTAAACTCACCCCAAACGTATGGCGAGCAATCTTCTTTCAAGACGTACGACACAACCGAGGACCAAGCCTTGTGGAATTTCACATCAATCGACCTACCCCTTAAATGAATGCCGCTCGAACTCGCTTAGCTGCAGTCCAACGCGAAGCTGCTTCTGTAAGCACTCCAACATGGTACCTCCTCCTTATGCGCTTCCGTCGCAACGATAATCGCTCGGCAGACAAAAACACCTTTCATTCTCGCACCCACCATTCCTTTTCTAATTCCAGACCTTTTCTCCGCGTGCGTTAACATTATTAATATAAACCTTCTAATCGACAAAGAAGACCCTTCCCCCATTTCGTAGGGGACCAGCGCTCCGCTCTTCATTGCCATTGCCCGTTCTTTAATTGCGAAAGAACATTGAGTTCCTCCCGGGGAACCGGGCCCAACCAGCCCTTGAAACAGCCCAGGCACATACAACCCCGGCGATTCTCCCGCAGTAAACCAGAAAAGAAGAAACTGGGACAAGATACATCAGACGAAACGAAAGATGAATGAGAGTCAATTCTTTGCAGCTCAATCTCTATACATGAGAGTCCATGAATATTCAATCCTGTAAACGAAGAGAAAGAAAGAGAAGCTCAATCACCTTGACATGAGAGTCCATGAATTAGCAGCTTTACATACAAGAGGAGAATTTCAAGACTGAAGCAAGACAAGATGAATNGTATTGATTTCACTCTAAACTCTGTCTTCGCTCCTTTCCCTTAAGGTCAAGC
>NW_019649545.1:0-1064 GCF_002806865.2 Cucurbita pepo subsp. pepo
TATAGACTGTCACAAAAAAAAAGAAAAAATGATATTCTCACCATTGATGTGACCTAGCTTTAAATTTAAAGGCACAAGTACCGGGACTACCTCAAAGGTAGTCTCGATGATGAAAGCAAAGAGACTAGTCCAACAAGGCGGTGGGACTATATTAGCATGTGTCGTAGACGTAAGAAGAAAATAAAAGACCCTAGAAAACGTGTCTATCGTAAACGAGTTCCCAGATGTGTTTCCAGATGACCTACCTAGAATACCCCCTTCCCGAGCGATCGACTTCATCATCGAACTCGAGCCAGGAACTGGGCCTATTTCTAAAGCACTCTATCGCATGGCGCTAGCAGAGTTGAAGGAACTCGCAATTACAAGACTTACGCGATAAAGGGTTCATTCGACCTAGCATATTCCCCTAGGGTGCACCGGTGTTATTTGTTCAGAAGAAAGATGGATCGATGCGTTTGTGCATCGATTACAGAGAGTTAAATAAGAGAACTATAAATAACAAATACCCTCTGCCTAGAATAGAAGACTTATTCGATCAACTCAGAGAGACAATGATATTTTCTAAGATAGATTTGTGGTCAGGTTACCATTAAATAAAGAGTAAAGAAAAAGACATACCAAAGACAGCATTTAGGACAAGGTATGATCACTACAAGTTCGTAGTGATGTCATTTGGTCTCACCAATGCTCCAGCTGTGTTAATGGAGTTAATGAACCGAGTGTTCAAGGACTGTCTAGACACTTTTGTGATCGTGCTCATTGATGACATCCTAGTGTACTCGAAAACAGACTTGTTACACTAGAAACACCTCTGAAAAGTCCTAGCCACCCTAAGAGAGAACAAGTTAGGATGTCATCCAGGGGAATATGCTAAAGTCAGTAAACATCATAAATGACAGATTTAAAGAGACGATAAACAATAGCGGAAATTAAAGATAAAATCAATTCGAGAGCCAGCCACAAAGATGCAACCTACGCTCTAATACCANGAGAGCCAGCCACAAAGATGCAACCTACGCTCTAATACCAAACTGATAAGGCAACCCTAATCCTCAGCCCAACGA
>NW_019649546.1:0-1063 GCF_002806865.2 Cucurbita pepo subsp. pepo
ATATATATATCATAATAATTTTAAAAAACAAAAAATGCAGTGAAAAGCCCCTCTTCATGATGCAATATGCTCAATACCCACTCCTAAAAATATTATTTTTTTAATTATTAGAAATTTAAATCTTCCATATAATATATATATAATTCAAAATTTGAATTAAAGTTATAAATGTAATGCTGCGTCAACGTTGATAGTGTAACATGAAGGCATCGTGATTAAGGAAGAATTTGTGTTGTTCTAAAATCAAAATAATAGAATTATTTTAGTGTATTTACGAAATAAATATAGGCCGAAATATTTAAATTCTAATAACAATAAGCAGCAATGCAGCTGCAAGAGAAGTACAAGAGGCAGCTCCATTCATACAATATAGAAAACTCAAAATTTCAATCCATGATTATGTCATTATTCCAGCCAGAGCGCCAACCGCCACTGCCAAAACCCCAAGATGCCCGGAAATAGCGGCTTTCGAGGCAGACCCGGATGGCGGTGGAGCAGTGGGGCTCGGACTGGGAACAGGCGACTGCGATGGTGGGATGCTTTCGCTTGGAGTTGGAACTGGCAAGTGTGGGGTAGTTTGGTTCTGACTAGGCGCAGGCGCTGAAGGAGGAGGGGCAGAGGTCGACGGCGGCGTTGGAGAAGAGATGGGCGCCAGGGGAAGAGACGACGGCGGGGGAGAAGCCTGTCCGCCGTTGGACGGTGGGTTGTCTACGAAAATGACAAGCTTTTGTCCTGACTGACAGTGGCGGGCAATGCTACATATGAACCATCTGGTTCCAGGACGTCGCAATGGAATGATATCGTTTCCAGTTTTGAGCGGGGTTTGGTTTGTAGGTGCGGCGCACTCTGCGAACGCCGTTACATTAACATCCAATACGTTGTGCACCCCTTTCTTATACTTGAATACTGTAAAAAAAAAATCACATCTTTTAGAACAAAAAGAAAAAGGAAACCTCAAAATTTGTCCCAATGAAATTTACATTTTGAAAAGGGTGGTATATATATAATGTTTGGGATTGAAGATTATTGGGAGTGAGTCGGTTAATTTAGTGGAAGATAGTGA
>NW_019649547.1:0-1063 GCF_002806865.2 Cucurbita pepo subsp. pepo
ATCTGGAGGTTGTGTTGATCTAAGAAACAATATTAAAGGAAGTGAATAGAAGGATAATCAAATCCTCCCGGATTTCTATTGATATCAGATGAGTGGAGATGGTGGCATATGAACCCTGACACAGGCCTCAAAGCTTTTCCGCCCTGCTGATAGAACTTGAGGCACATTCAAGATAGCCTTTACGAATGCCCCCGAGGTTTAAAGACATGGTGGTTTCACATGTCAAAAGTGATGTTACAAAACTTCACCCCCCCATCATGGGAACGGCAAGCATGTCTTTAAACCTTTGATGTCGTGAATTGTACAAGATCACAATGCTGTCATAAGTCTTTCCTAATTTCCTCTTTTCCACATTTGCACGTTGTAAACCCTCCAAGCTAGCTTCAATATTGTAACATCTTCATCCTCTTTAGTAAAAATTTGTTTATTTAAGAAGAAAAGGAAAACGAAGAATAATAATAAGAAGAAGAAGAACTAAGTAGAATATGCTATATCAAACTATTCAACTCTCTTCTAAACTGTATAAAAGACGTTTGCTCACAGTTTCACGTGTTCCCAGGTTTTTTTGTTGACATTAATTTATTCAAAGAAAACAAGGAGAAGGCTGCTGAGATAGTGAAGAGTAAAAACAATTTGATGGAGACTGAAGGCAATGGGACCGTGGGAAGAGATGGATTTGCTGATGAAGATGCAAATCTGATGATAAAACTGAAATTTCTTACATATAAGGTAATTTTTCTTCAACTTGTCTAGTTTAAGTTATTGTAAAAGTATAAGAAGGAAATAATTTACCTCATACTAGGGCAGGACGTACTTGTCGGTTCTTATTCTTTTGTACCTTCCAGGTTCATTGGGCCAGTTTTATTGTTCACAACATGATTCTTTTCTTCTTTTTTTTCTAAATTTTGGAAAATAATATTTCTGTTCAGTAGATATTAGCCATTGGTGCAATCCTCTTTTATTTGGGTCATGGTGTAAACATCACGAGCCTCTAGTCGATTAATGCTTGAGGGCTTTTCTTTTCTTTTACTGATGTATTAATGCTAATTTTAGTTGAGTATAG
>NW_019649548.1:0-1063 GCF_002806865.2 Cucurbita pepo subsp. pepo
GACTAAACGTATAATATAGATAACTTTGAATGTCCAATACAATTTTTTCTTTCATGATTTTAAAACTTCATCATAAAGTATGTATTTCATCTTATTGGAGGTCCTAATGATGATGAAAGAGATGTCATTCTACAAATGGGTCAAACTCTTACCTTGTTTAAGATATTTGAAGGTGGAGAATATCGGGCTTGGATTCTTTGCTCCGACTAGTCAATGAATCCACAAGTAATGAGAGTCGAGATGGTCACTGTTGAGAGTCGAGATTCGATATCGGTCAAACCCCTTACCTTGTTTAAGATCTTTGCTCCAATAGGCTGAGAGTCGAGATTCGATGGATTTTGTACCGATGGTCACTTTTGATCATCTGATTATTATCATAATGGTAATTTCGTAATTATCCATATCTTCAGGGGTCATTAGGTAGTTTGTCACATTCAGAATATATTATTATTATTTTTCTAAAAAAAATAATTCATAATTTTCGTAACAATTGTTCATCCCTTCTTGGTCATTATTAAGAATGTTGTCCTTGATCAATCCTCTTGATTCTTTTCTTGCATTCAATGGGTCTTACATGGATGGCTTTTCTTCATTTTTTGGGGTGTTACATTGGATAAGGAAGGATAAGTAGGTAAACAAAGAAATGGTGCAAAACTATAGTACCCCTAAGGATATCTAACTATGGTTCATGGCCTAAAAGACCTACAGATGCTATTAAATTATGTGGTAGACCTTATTATGTGATGTCTGAAGATGTGATGATGTTTGAAAGTTATTGGAATACGTTTATTAGAAAAACCAAAAATTAGAGATAAAATGACAAAAATGCCCCAAGGACTACTTATTTAAATTCAAGGTCTATATGTGCTCCAAATGACTTGCTACTTCTTTTAAGGCCTATTGGTAAGGACAAGGACTTATGTTCAATGGTTCAAGTTGATTAGAGAAAGCTTGGAACCTAAAGCAAGTTAGGACCAAAGAAACACCTACAGGAAACACCTCAAGACACAAAAGTCAAGACTCTTCTAGAATCCTCTAAGGAATTCATTATGAATGTATGACC
>NW_019649549.1:0-1063 GCF_002806865.2 Cucurbita pepo subsp. pepo
TAATAAAATATTATGAATGTGACAAATTACCAAAATATCCTTGATGTTCCACTTAATCACAAAACGGAAATTAAAGAAGTTGTGCAGCCAGATTTGGTTCCTGAACCGTCCAACAGAAGGAAATCAATCTTATATTAACATCCAACGGTTGGATTGAGCTGCAATTTGGATATGTTTAACAAGAGTCAAGGTTTTGTAGATCCAACATTTAAAGTTGAAAACCATTATCGGTAGCACCTTCATCATTGTAGATATTTTTTATTGAAGTTTTAGAAATGCTTAAAATAAAAAACGAAAAAAAATTCACCACAATTTTGGAACAATCAATGGTAGTGCAAGCTTGATCTAAAATACAAAGTTATGGCCAATGTTTTAAGACAAGAATCGAGTGATGAGGATTCCTAAAATTCGAGTTTGAAGCTTTTAGATTATGAGTTTTTCTTCCTCAGATTTCTTCTAAATTCGAAGGTTGTGGTTAATCATTTTCCATCCTACCAACTCCTACACATTTCATATGTGATTTCCAATAAGTTTCGTGAAGGAGTTGGACAATGAAAAGCTCTAGAATCGACTACCCTAAATAAAGGCGAGAAACATGTTTTCCGACGAACTTTGGAAGGTTATAACTCAAGCTATAGACCACGAAAAGGAATGAAATTGATCCTTACTTCTTCATAGAGCAGTACAAAGGCAAAACCATAGGGGTATGATAAGGAAAAATTGTGATTTTTCCAGAAACCAAGGAAGGAGATGAAGTCCAAAGTCAAAGGTCAAAGTTTGACCAATAAAAGTCAAAGGTAGCCATATGTTCACCTTTCTACACATTTTGATCAATTTTGACCCCTTCCAGATAGGTTCTCATGAAGTTCTTTATGGTTCCCAAAACTAGACTTAAAGATGAATCTAATAAAGATAATTTGGAATAATTCGGATACCGCAAGCTCAAGAACGGAAGTCTCGAACATCGACGCAAAGGTAAGTAGCCACCTTTGACTTTCATTAAGAAATACTTGTTGGAATCACTAGGATTTCTACATGAACCCTAAACCAAGTATGAATTAAG
>NW_019649550.1:0-1062 GCF_002806865.2 Cucurbita pepo subsp. pepo
GTGAAAGAAAGTGAAGGAGAAGAGAAAGAATGAATCTTGAGAGCAGTCTTAGTTTACAGTGAAATATGGTTCCGGTTCCGGAGTGAAGGAGAAGGAATAAGGAGTTGAGGATTGACTTCAACATTACCTCGGCCCTAAAGACCTCGATTTGAATAAAAAAAATAAGGGAACGATAACATTTTAATCAAAAAAATCAGGGATGGATACACTTTTGATCTCTCAAAATAGTGTAAAGCATCGATTTGATCCTAAAAAATAGGAAGAAGATAGGAGAATTCTTGTTTTTTGAGTGTTTACAGTCGAGTTCCAGAGGGAAATCAGGGAAAATGAACTCTTTTATCCCTAAAAATAGGAGGAGGATAGAATTTCTTTTCTTTCAAAAGCTTTACCGTGGGAAAAACCTATGACAAACTTTGATAGTTATATGGGGATAGAATTTATTAGCTTTCAAAAGCTTTACCGAGAGAAAAACCTCTGACGAACTTTGACAGTTATATGGGGATAGAATAAATTAGCTTGAAGCTGCTTTCCTTAGGGAAAAATCGATTTTAATCTTTTACAGTTATATGGGATACAAAATCTTTTCTTTCTGGTCTTTACAGGTGAAGTAGTGATTGAGTGAATGAAAGTAATAAAGCAAAGCAAAGAAAGCTAGCTCGGCTAAGAAAGACAGAGAGGCAATGGAATAGCTTGAGAGAGAACGAGTGAAATCAAACACATTCTATTTACCGAGGGAAAGAGTGAAATCAGGTTCGCTCAGTAGGCTCAAGGAATATCGTCAATTACCGAGTCTTTGAGAGTTAAAGAGTTCGCTCAGTAGTTCAGTTCGTAAACTCTCTCTCTTTTTGTCAGGGTCCAGTTCAGTCTCATTCAATCAAATAGCTTTACCCAGTCTTTGAATAGTTCAACCAGAGTGAAAAAAGGGAATAAAACAAAGCTAGAAGGAAGAAAGCTAGAAGAAAGGCTAAGCTAAGACGGAGAGGAGCTGTGAGACCAATAAATAGAATAGGCGAATGAGCGAAGCTGCTTTACCTACGAAGAGAATAGAGTCAAAAGGGTGTC
>NW_019649551.1:0-1060 GCF_002806865.2 Cucurbita pepo subsp. pepo
TAGATTGAATCTCATTAATAACAATATCCCAAAACTCAGGTGAAGATGACATCAGCTTTAATTTCATCTTCAAAATTTATTTCCACTTAACTCAGTTGACTGATAATCATAATAGTCACCCGTGCACAAATATTTGATAATCATAATAGTCACCCGTGCACAAATATTTACAACCTTAAAAGGTAAAATTATAAGGAGTACAAGAAGCACAACACCACACAAATGAGGGTAACATTTTTTTATTCCTCTACTATATTATATAGTGGCGCTAAGACCACACTATTTTCTTAATGATTTCTTGGTTCTTGTCCGAGAATAGTGGTGCTAAGTTTTTAACCATGTTCACAGTGGGTGCTTGGATACCACACTAGGACTTACTTAACCATGTTCATAGTGGGTGCTCGGATACCACACTAGGACTTTGGAATAAGGTTTATTCTTATTTCTTTTCCTTTAGACACTCGATAGTCGGGAGTAAATCGAATAGTCCATGTTCATAGTGGGTGCTTGGATACCACACTAGGACTTTGGAATAAGGTTTATTCTTATTTCTTTTCCTTTAGACACTCGATGGTCGGGATTTTACCACTGAGCTATGGACCCATTTTTCATGATTTTAACCTTAGTGACCCCTTCTATAGAGTGTCAGTCCAAAAGTGTAAAAAGTGTCTGTCCAAAATAAAAGGGCCCAACCAAGTTCAAACGGGTGATCGGTCAAATTCTCTACCACTGAGCCATGGATCCATTTTGTAGAATTTTAACATTTGTGACACCTTAGACATAGTGTCGGTCCAAAAAGTGTAACAAATTTCTATCCAAGATAGAAGGGCCCAACTAGGTTCGACTTGGTGACCTCTTGATCTGCAATCAAATGCTCTAACATTGAGCTATGGACCCATTTTGTATGATCTCAACCTTAGTGACCCCTTCTACAGATTATCGGTCCAAAAGTGATCCTACCGAATCGGCTATGAACCAATTTTGTATAAATTGGTGGATTGCCTATCGGAAATTAAACAACAGGTCGTTAGATTCAAGGTCGAAAGTGCTAACCACTACA
>NW_019649552.1:0-1060 GCF_002806865.2 Cucurbita pepo subsp. pepo
TTTCCCTACATTTGGACTCCATCCTTCAAATCTCTAACCCTTTTCAAAATGCTTAAACTACAAGAATTTATCATTGTTGTTATCCGTCAAGCTACCGACATACCATACCAAGCGAATTTAACTAAAATTTTATACGATGAACATATTAGCGTTATGTATAATGTCTTCTTTTACTATATGGTATAGTAATATAAGAACCGAGATTCAAACTTTAAGACTTTAAAGAAGGTCAGGTTAATGAGGTTAAAAAAAGTTGAATAGAAATTAATTGGGTTAAAAGTTCCAATTTGTGCTCTACATATTGACCTATGAGATCCCACCTCGATTGGGGAGCGGAATGAAACATTCCTTATAATAAGGGTGTGGAAATCTTTCCCTAGTAGGCGTGTTTTAAAATCGTGAGACTGACACCGATATGTAACAAGCTAAAACGGACAATATCGACTAGTGGTGAACTTGTTGTTACAAATGGTATCAAGGCTCTGAGCGGTGTGCCAGCAAGGATGTTGGGCCTTCAAGGGGGTGGATGAACGAAGCATTTTTGATAAGGGTGTAGAAATCTCTCCCTAGTAGATGGGACCGTGAAGCTGACAACAATACGTAACGAGCCAAAACGGACAATATCTACTAGCCATGAGCTTGAGTTGTTACACAAGCTATGCTTAAATAGGTTCGTTTATCTACATCTCATCAGTTTCCNGTAAGTGGTTGAATCATTCATGTGAACCCTTAATTAGCCTAGGGCAATTTTTGAGTACCTATNCCTCTTTCGTTTCTTCTTTCTCATTTGTTTCGGTCTATGATCTACCACTTTTTCCTTTCTTTGGTTAACGCTTTACATTTCTCCTCTTCAACTCGGAGGAAGCTCTCGGGAAAAGGGTTGTGAGATCCTCTTGTGCTACCTCGATAAGAACGCCTTTCGTAATATTTTCGTGAAGTNATAAAAAAGTGTGACCACCTATGTATTTTAGCCATTATTTAGCTCTCTCTGTTGTTGTTGTTGTTTTTTTTTTTTTTTTTTTTTTTTTTTTTTTTTTTTTTTTTTTTTTTTTTTTTTTTT
>NW_019649553.1:0-1059 GCF_002806865.2 Cucurbita pepo subsp. pepo
ATAAGGAAAGTGGCCCAGCAGTGTGCGAATTAGCTGGTGAGCCCATACTCGCACGTATGGGTTGTGTGTAGAGTATATGGTACACGTCCACGATTACCCGTTAGGACAACACCGTAGTGAAAACGAAACGAAACTAAACAAAAGATAGGTCCCATCATTTCATTGCATGTGATTGTTGCTTTTAACCCCAATAATGGGGTCACTTACTATGTATTTCTTTAAATACTCAAGTCATGTGCTAGTACATTTTTCAGGTTAAGGCAAGGCATTCCTGTACGGCTGACGATGGCATTGCAACTCGAGATCATGGCACAGTCGTATTTATTTTCATAGACTTAGGCTAGAATAGGAATGTAATAGCCCAAAAATAAATAAAAAAAATAAAGAAATAAAAATAATTATAAAAATAGTTAAAATAATAATAATAATAAATAAATAAAAATCTTTCCCCACTGCTCTCCACTAACCTGTTGTCCCTCCCCACAATTATCTCTCCTCAACCATTCCTTACTCCAACTGAAAAAAAAAACAGAAAAACAACAATGGTGAGATTTGAGGAGAAGTAAAATGGCGGTGTGGAGATTTTTGTCAGTTATTAGGGTAAAATCCTATCTCAGATTTCCTATCTCAGATTTCCTTTTCTTTTCTAGTTATCGTTATAAGAAATTAATTTAGGATCAAATCTTCTCTCATATTTTAACAGGTCCTGTAGTAATCAGATCCCATATCCAATTGATTAGATTTTTGTTAGCATTTTAAGTTATACGAGATAAGGTTATAAGGTTAGATTCAATAAAATTTTAGTTGGCAGATCTATCAACTAGAAGATCGTACCCAACCAATCCACTTACAATTGGACGTACAGTTGGCAGTAATATTTGTTTACACAATTGAAAACCTATAATTAGAGAGAGATTGAGGAAAGATTTGTTGAACAGGATTTAACAATAAAATAAGAAATATCAGAGGGCAGTGAGCTCCTCCAAATTTTGTCACACCAAATATCAGAATTTTACTATGGTGAATGTAAATTAGAGAAATAATTTTATAGAGTTCAAA
>NW_019649554.1:0-1059 GCF_002806865.2 Cucurbita pepo subsp. pepo
GGCTGTTGCTCGAACTTCGATCAATCTATCCAATCGGTATACTATTCCCGTCTTAGTAGTAGTAACAGAGAATAGCATCCGATTGTAAAAGCGGAAAGATCTAGAACTTGAAGTTCATACATCTAATCTCGTCTCGTTTCTTAGTTAGAAATCGTACCAGAGGAAGATTTGAGATGGCAGGAGTAGAGGAACTGAGAATTCTGAGGAAATTGAGGACCGCAACTTGAATTCTCGCAAGGACCTATTCGAAATCAATGCTTGAGATGAAAGAACACCGAGCAGAGATCATAGAAGATGAGGATGATGATGAAGCGAAGATCATACCTCTTGAGGAGTGAGGATATCGGCGTAGCAGAGCTCTTGATCGGAGAAAAATCTCATGGAGGATTTGAATAAACCCGTCGTCTCCATTCTACTATATTTTGTTAAACCACTTCCGTTCCCTCCAACATTTATAATGTCTTAATCGGTAAGAGAATCTTCAAATTAAGAATGCTCCGGAGACTAATAAATAAATAAATAAATAAATAATCTTATTATTACCATTTTTTTAAAATATAATTTAAATAACTACAGGATAAGATTATCTTGCATAATACACAATTTTTGGAAATCTCAACCCAGGGGCACAATGGTAATTTTACCATAACGTACATCCAACATCGCCCTCTTGAAATCCTTAACATGCATTTTCTAACCCTCCCAAATCTTCGTTCCAAAGTCTTTAACATACATTTTCTAACAAGATATGCTCGCATGCTAATATGTTCTAGCGACCCATAACAAGCGCATTTTAAAACCGTGAGGTTGACAACTATACGTACCAAACCAAAACAAACAATATCTACGGGCCGTTGGCTTAGGTTGTTACAAGTTCGAACATTTTAGGCGGACAATTTCATTATTACACGACCTCAACAAAAAAAAAAAAAAAAAAATCNCGAGAAATCCATATAACCCAATAGATTGTAGTGTGTTTTTGTATGACAATCAAACAGGAGAGGGCTATGCAACCAATGCAGCCACTGAACCAACAAACGCAGCGTTCATATAAGTAGT
>NW_019649555.1:0-1059 GCF_002806865.2 Cucurbita pepo subsp. pepo
CTCTCTCTCTTCTTTCTTTTCTCTGTATGTCTGCTCCTGCGTAACTGCTCTCTCTTTCTTCTGTGTTCTTTACCTGCTGGAACTGTCAACTGAACTGGCTGGGGAATCTTAGCTCTGTCTCTGATCTTGATCCTTAATGACTGACTTCATACTCTTTACTCCTTACTCTTACTGACTTATTATTGTGTTTGTTATTCTATCTATTCTTTATTTAACTGTAAAGAAGGGAAACTCTTGATTCCTTATTCCTTCTGCTGAGTTACTGAACCTACTTATTAATGATCAATCACTCTTGCTAATCCTTTACTGTGTTTGAAAGACTGAAGCAAGACAAGATGAATGAGACTTTATTTACCGTTGAGCTATTAATGATTGAGTTAGCAGTTAAAGAGGAAATGTTCAGGAGTTAGCTGCTTTGAAAGACTGAACCTGCCCCTTTCTTTGTTGACGATATTCCCATATTGTTGGAGGTAAGTCAAGCTAACGTTTCTGTCTGGCTGCTTCAATGTGTTTGTTTAGTTAGAATCAATCAATGAAACTTAACTGGCGTAACGGAACTGCTCTTTCNATGGCTTAAAATGCTCCACCTGTTCTCCTGTCCTGCTGGCTTGGTTGGTTTCTTTGCTGGCTTGTTTGTTCTCTTGCTTGCTTTGTTGGCTTAACTGCTCTCTCTCTCTCTGCCTTGCCTGTTCTTTCTGTTCATTCTTCCTGCTTGCTGTCTTCATCCTTTTCCTGCCTGCGTAACCTGAATCTTCTTTGTCTCAGTTTACAGTCTTTGTTTGATCGAAGGTAGACTCTGGAAGAAGAAGAGAATGTATTGTATTGAAAGAGTAAGTCAAGCCTTACGCCCTTAAGAAAGAGAGGGAGCTCATAGTATCTCTATCTCTAGTATCTATGGATAACTCACTCTTGCCCCTTAGTACGTAGGATATGGATTCGCTGACTTGTAAGACTGAACAACCAACTGCTTATTCAGTCATTACTGCTTATTCCTGAATGGCATACTCATTTGGAGGGCGTTTGTTTGGATAGCTTGTTTGGATTTATTGAGGCCTATGT
>NW_019649556.1:0-1056 GCF_002806865.2 Cucurbita pepo subsp. pepo
TAATCAGAGCTTCATCAAGCTTTTCCTTGTGATTGGTCGTGAAGATGATCAACCTCTCCCCACCGCATGCCGACCAAATTCCATCTATGAAGTTCAACAATCCAGAGAGTGTCACCTTGCTCTGTTTCTCCTCCTCTTTTACCGCCTGCTTAACAGGGTCTTTCATCTCTTTATCTTCCTCATCCTCTGTTTTCTTCTTCTTCCGTTGCCCAGTAAGATCAAGAGAGCAATCAATGTCCTCAATCACAATTATTGATTTGTTCGATATCTCAATCAATAGCTTTTTCAACTCACTATTATCCTTAACGGACGTGAGCTCGAGATCATAGACATCATACTCCATGAAATTGGCAATGGCAGCGATCATGGTGGACTTTCCAGTACCCGGCGGACCGTAGAGAAGATAGCCACGTTTCCAAGCCTTACCCACCTTCTCGTAATACTCTTTTCCGTTCTTAAACTTGATTAGATCGTTTATAATCCCTTGCTTCGTCTCAGGATCCATTGCCAGAGTTCGAAACTTTGCAGGATGCTCAAAAGGAACGTGCCTCCAGTTGCTTTTATGCCACCATTCGTTCTTGGAACTGTTCATATAAAGCTTCCGTTGCCGATTCTTCTTCTCCACCGACTTGCCTTCTTCCATGATGTGGTGTATAAAAGTTTCAAGAATGATCTCCCTGTGCTGGCGGTGGAAAGTGAGCTGGTAGGATCGTTTCTCATCGTTTGAAGGGTAACGAGAAAAGCTTTTATTGGTGAGCATAACTTTAGTGGAAGTCCACCAGATTTTAACGCCTTCATATTCGTCGATAACTTCTTCGTTATCATCCATACTGAGTATCAGAGATTTGCTGTTTTTGACCGCCTCCGCTCTCATACGCGTGGCCCGGATGGTGCTTCGGGAAGCAAGGTAGTTTTGAATGGCGGTAAAGGCTTCACTTCGGCGGAGACGCTCGCCGGTGTACTCAGGGAAGGTGATAGTGATGTAAGGGTAGAGAAAACCAGTAAGTTTGTGGGCATATCTGTCGATATGGCCACGGAGTGGGACGGGGAAATATT
>NW_019649557.1:0-1056 GCF_002806865.2 Cucurbita pepo subsp. pepo
CCCAAAGAGGACAATATCTACTAGCGGTGGGCTTAGGCCGTAACAAAAATTTACATCATTTCATATTATGTAAACCCTTTACGCTGCACAATTTCTAGCTGTCTTAGATCTACAGAGTAGCTATAACGACAAAAGAGTCTCGGGAAACTCAAACAACATTAATGTTTCGACACGACATAGAAAAGTACGTAAAGATATCATTGTCTATATGCAATCTTCTGAATGTCGTCCCTATAATGCGATTGAAAAATTTGATAAATGGACGAATTTAAATGAAGTAATAAGATGGGAGGAACTTACTTTATTCTCAAGTAAGACGTTGATATTTGAGGCAACGGAAAACCGCCCTTCCTAAAACTTTTAATAACAAATCAGTCGTACGAAACTTAAAAGCCGATTTCGTATTACAAATATTTGATAGGTAGAGTATATTACCTGTCGTCCGAGGCGATTAACGTGAACCAAATTGGATTGTTTCTTCTACATTTAGCAGCCGATGCATCAAGAACGACCTGTGCCTGAGAACCTAGCTCACCAGATGCAGCTGCCTTGTTACGAGCAGTTGCCCGCAACCTTTTACGTTTCGTGGATTCTGGGAGTGATGTGGTTCCATTATTATGGTTATCTTTTGCCTTAAAGTTGCTTCCGTGCTCCTTAGTTCTTGTTTTGGGCGTATATAATCCGTAATTCGGAGCTCCAAGTAACAGCGCTTTCTCCTTAGTTTCTTGTGCATCGAGGTCGCCATCAGCAACAAAGGACGGTTCCAGTTTGGCCATTGATGACGCTTGGAAATTTGGCTTGGTAGACTTCGTTCGGTTAGCAGCTTCAACCAAACAATTCAAGGGTGTCCAGAGATCAGCTTTTCCTTCTACTGCTTCAACGTTGTTTTCCAGATCCTCGTGTCTTAGACCGTTCGAAGGCTCAGCCATAGATGAGTCCTGCAACGATTTCATACTTTCATACATCTATGAATGTGGGAATTTTTCCGATATTTTAACGATGTGCGTAAAATCCCCCTACCTGCCTTCTGTGTCGAACAGTCTTATTCAAATAATC
>NW_019649558.1:0-1056 GCF_002806865.2 Cucurbita pepo subsp. pepo
CATTGCCCCAAAAACAAACTTTAGTTATTACTGGTCATAGCATTATTAAGTGTAATCACATTAGTTTACCCAAACTTCATGTCCAATGCCTCCAACTTTGCTCTCACACCAATAGCCCTGAGAATCAGGACGACAACGATGTGATCTTTCTTAGTGAAATCTCTAAGTCAATCCCAAGAAGTGAGTCATCCTCTTTTAATAAATCAAGTCCGTATCGATATTATCATTCAATTTTTCTAGGAAACCCAACCCCATTCAAAGAGAGTACCCTCTTTTTTTTTTTTTGGCCATTTTCCATTTTTTCCATTTCTTGAAAACCTTGAATTTCTTTCTCCATTTCTATTCCAAACCTTTTCGAAAGGCCTTATAAAACCTTGCTAGGGCATTGATACTACTGACTTAGAACCTTATCCTTGCTTGGGTGTCTTAGTTACACTTGGGGTCTTACAAATTCTTCCCCTCTTAAGAAATAGGGGTTAGTTATTCTTGTGTTACCTTACATCTTAGAGCATACGGTGTATTAAATTCCTTATACCTGACAATCCTTGATATAATAAACCTTATTCCTTAAGGGTTGTAACTTAGAATAATTCTTAGTTATGTCCTTCCAAGATCCTGAGGGTCTTTTTACGAGTTGGTCCTTATAATCGTCCTTACATCCTTTATGCCTTAACTTATGTCTTGAGGCCATGGACTTATTCCGACATTTGTTCCTTTTGACTGTCTTCTTAACATCCTTTGCTGATAATACAACTTCATTGGTTATCCTTGTGTTACCTTATATCTTAGAGCTTAGGGCATATTTCCTTCCTTATACCTAACAAGGCTTGACAAAAATGAACAGAAGTGGTTTGCACTTGACGTGTATTTTTTTCTGTGTCTTGAAGTCCATCGTTTCCTTTCTGCTTCTTTAACACTATTTCCTCACAAAAACTCCATATAATAGAATAAATAGATTATAAATCGTAAGAAGATGAGTTCTGAAACATGATGTGAGTTTTTTTGTGGCAACATTAAAGAAGATGGCCATTAAACATGATATGAATGAATGATAGA
>NW_019649559.1:0-1055 GCF_002806865.2 Cucurbita pepo subsp. pepo
TTTTTTTTTTTTTTTGAGAAATGAAACTTCAAATTAAAAATATATATTCTACAACATACATAGACGCATAGAGGATAAAGAGCTGTGAAAAAGCAAGCATTAGTAAACAAACGGAACCATCAACCAACTCCGTGAATCATTTCCCAGCTCATTGTTCTGTGAAAAAATGAACTGAAAAACAAATTCAGAAGAAACCTCTTCACTTGTCCCTCTCCCACTGATGGAGGCTGCTCGAATATACAGGGAATTTGTGGATCAAAAGTCAGGTTTTTATTCTGTGGAGGCAGTTAAATTTGGAAGGAGGTCCTTAACCACGTTTTTAGGAAAGACTAAGGATTTTCTAAAGCAGGGTTAGAAAAGCCAAAGTGCGATGGGTAAGGGGAAGATTTGTGAGCCAGTCTAGTGCTGGAAAGGACAAAACACCTTTAGTTAGAAAGGAATAGGAGATTTTCAAGGATGTTTACCGGGATTTTCTAGAACTTATAGCACTTCTTTTCTTGCTTCAAAGTTAAGTTTCCTCGCAAAGGACTACAGCATTCCTTTTTTAATTACAACTAATTGAAGGATCTTTCTTAATTGCTCTTAGTAGTACAAAGAGATCGTATATCTCCTACCTTGTGCTTTCTTAGTTAATGATTTGCCTTATTAAGGAAACAATATAATAACTTTACAGGTAGACCCCCATTTGATGGAAAGGTTGTATGAACTAAGTTAATAGAAACAACCCACACTCTCTTCCATATATATGTATATACATACATACATACATATATATATTTGTACATTTGTATGACAAAAGGCTTGGTATCTATCCCAAGCCAAAGCAACAGAGCTAAAAAACACTCCGGAAAATCAAGAACATGAGAATACAACAAAAACCTCCATTACTGAAGGCACAAGAATATGAAATTAAATTTACAGGTACTCCCCAATTTGATTGAAAGAGTGTATGAATTAAATTAGTAGAAACAACCCACATTTTCTTCCAAAAAATATATGGATATTGGTATGACAAAAGGCAACGTATCTAACCCTAGCCAAAGCAACAGAACAAG
>NW_019649560.1:0-1055 GCF_002806865.2 Cucurbita pepo subsp. pepo
ACCCAAAGAGGGTTAAACAATGGAGCAAGTCTGACAAGCACCACATCAGTATGCAATTTCATTATCTTTTACAAATAATGTTGTCCCCCAAGTCAAATAAGTTTACATCGCGAAGATATGTTATGTTTTTCTTATTTAGATTTTGACAATAACATTTCGAGTAAATGCGTACATCAAATTCAAAGATGAGTTAAATGATGCCTACAACGCTAGAACTAGAAAAGACAATCCAAGAGGGCACCGACAATCAAAGATAAGAAGGGGAATACACGTGATTGACTCATTACTAATGTCAAAGAACCTCGAACAAAGTTGCCACAAAAATCGTTTATCCTCACGTAACATAGAGATGCATATGCTACTTTGTGATGCTCCGAGCAATTCGATCCCTCTTTTGGAACCAAGAAATAAAACATAGGTCCACTTATACACTGAGTGACGTTGATCACCTCGTTTGGTGATTTTTGTGCGACATATTATCTTATCACATAACTCGTAATTACCACAAAATCGCGTCTAAAAGATAGATCTTTGTAATCCTCATAAATTAGCTATGAAATATTTATGAAATTTGGGTTCATGCCTCTCTAGCACCTTAGGGTGCTCCAATCATCACTACTTGGGCTCAAAACATATGGGCTCAAAACATAAGTCCATTTCATTTTTAGGGCTTAACAATTTTGAGCCTATGTATAAAAATCTTCTCAATTTCTGCAATATTTCAATTCTTTTATATACAATAATATCATTATTTTATTTCTTTTATATGTATAAATTATTATTATTATTATTATTTTAATTATGTCCTTAGGCATACCTACTTAAAATAGATAATTCTTTTTGTATGGATAAATTAAGTTTCTTTTGATTATCCTTCCATTCAAATATATTAATAAAATAATATTTAAAAATACGATTGTAATTTTATATATTTAAAAAAAAAAATAAAGAGTTTCTATTTTTAATACAATTTGTAGTAATTTTTTTTTATATTATTTTATAAAAAAAATGTTTTATGTATAAAAACATGTAATTATGGTTAATTAAATGCGGGT
>NW_019649561.1:0-1055 GCF_002806865.2 Cucurbita pepo subsp. pepo
TAGGCGACGCAAGAACGAATAGATTTAACTCACTTGTTGCTAGGAAGTGAGTGCTGCATAATCGCGAGTCCACTGTCATCTAAGTGCGATTGTGATAAGTCGAACCTTGGTACAAACATTTCGGGAAATTAAGCACAATTTGATGATATTGCTTCGAACTTTAAAAATAATTACATAATTAAAATATTNTAGAGATATATGGTACCAAGACTCGAGAGGTGGTCGATATTGTGAGATTCCATATCGGTTGGAGAGGGGAATGAAACATTATTTCTTATATAGGTGTGAAAATCTCTCCCGAGTAGATGCGTTTTAACACGGGAAAAACTCGGGAGAGAAAGCCCAAAGAGAACAATATCGGTCAGCCATGGGCTTGGATGGTTACAAATGGTGTCAGACCCAGACACCGAACAGTGTGCCAACAAGGACGTTGGTCTCTAAGAAAAGTGGATTGTGAGATCTCTAGCTACAAATGGCATGAGAGTTAGCTTGGGCCGTTACAAATGATATCATCATGAGATCCCATATTGGTTGTTATAATGGTATAGAGTCAGACATCCAGTAGTGTGCCAGTCCTAGGTGAGTGGATCTCGTCTAAAAAAAATTTAATAAATAGAAAAAAAAAAAGGAAATTCATGATTAGATGCCCGTTTTAGTGATCTTCGGCGACCTAATTGACGGCTGGTTGCCGCCATCCTTCAAATTCAGAGCTTCAACGCGCTTGCTGAGATCGAATTCAACTGCTTGAAGATTAAAGAGAGAATCATAGGCGACACTTCTGGTCGGTCCAATCACTGATCTTCTGGTTCCCCGAAATGGAGCCGATTACATTGATCGTCGACAAATTAAAAGATTTCGGGACCGCAAGCCACAATTTCTTCGATGGTNTGATGGCTTAGTTCGTCGCCGCCAACAATCATCTCACCGCCGTCCGGTAATGGTTCATGTATTGTAGTCTCGTAGTATGTGTTTCTTCACGTCTGAAAATGGCGGCTCTCGTTGTTCCTATGAATAGTGATACTGTTTTTAGTTTCTATTTGTCCATTTCCACTTGT
>NW_019649562.1:0-1054 GCF_002806865.2 Cucurbita pepo subsp. pepo
TCTCTCTCATATTTCCATAATTTCATTTAATCAGTTTTTTAAAATTATAAATAATAAAAATATATACTAAATCTAATTAATATTCTCATTTTATCTATTTTATCCATCTATTTAATTTCTTTTCCTAATTATACAATAAATAAATAAATAAATAAATAAATATATATATATATATATATATTTTAGACGACATGGGATCTCTGCAACCGAACTTGATCTATTGCAAAATATTGCACTGGTGTGGTGCTCGATCATCTGCACACACTCGCATGATATTAGATTTCAAGCAGCGTCGAGCTAAATAGGGGTGAACTGGCATGTCTAGCGAGTTGTAGTTCTATTCAGACGTGTTATAGTGAGACAGTCCCATATTAATTTATTAAACGACACAATGAAATATTAATTTATTTGGTAGGTGCGATTTTAATTTATTTTTTAAATAAAAATATAAAATTTTGTAATATTATTATTATTTTGTCGTTTTTGAATTTACCATATGTGTGTATAAAGATTTAAATTTGTGAACTTATCAAACATTAATATATAAAACTGAATTAATCCAGTTAGGTTTAATTTAAGCAAAAAAATTATAATATTGCTAAAACGTATATAAATGGATTAAAAAATAATAATAATTTAAAAATAAAATAAAATAATAAATAATTTACCCTATAAAATGATACTGCATTGGAGATTTGGATTCCCCCGTCCTCCATCGCTGAACTGCCTCTGTACCGTTCAGAGATTTCTCTTAATCGTCTTCTCCATTTCGCCCTTCGAGGAGGGAAAGGGAGATTCCTCTCTCTCTCTCTCTCTCTCTGCGAGCCTCTTTGAAGCCATTGAAGAAGAAGGCACTGAAAGCCTCTTGATCTGAGAGACGCATCGCAGAGAGAGATCGAGCCTCGGCACTACATTTCTTGCGATTCATAGCCTGAAGAAAGGAGAGGAGAAAATCACAGCACGATTCGGAGTCAAATGGCGGTTTCCAGGACGTCTTTTGGATTTGTTGCTGCGGCTGCGCTCATCTTTGCTATTTTCTTGCCGGTTGCTCAGC
>NW_019649563.1:0-1054 GCF_002806865.2 Cucurbita pepo subsp. pepo
GTAAATGGGTTGGTTCATTCAGTAGCTCTTTTCTTGAACGAGAGAGATCTCTTCTCTTTGTTTTTCTTTCCTCTCGCTCCTTTTCCGATATGCCTTGACCTGATGAACCTTATACGATATTCCCTTGCCGAGCGAGCTTTGTTTTATTCCCTTCAAACACTCTTGAATTAAGGAAGGAAAGACTCAAGCAAGAAAGAAGCATTCTCTTGAACCTCGTAAACTCAATCTTTATCTTCTCTCCTTTTCTGATATGACCCCTTCCTATTGATCTTGAACTGTAAACACTCAACTCAAGACTCAAGGAAAGTAAGATGAATGAGAGTTGTAGAACTGAACTCCTTTTTTGACAGTGAAAAGAGAGTCAATTCCTTGCAGCTCCTTCACCTATCAGTTTCACAGCTTCGCTCCTGAACCTATCGGTTTCACCGCTTCGCTCCTGNATCGCTCCTCTCCCTCTTGGTCGAGCTATTTCACTCCTGAACCTATCGGTTTCACCGCTTCGCTCCTGAATCGAAGAACCTTTACACGAAAGCAAAGGCAAAGAGAAAGTCAAGCAAGAAAGAGAAGCTCAATCACCTTCCAACGTAAAGCATATGAAATCAATCCTTCTTTCACCTATTTCTTCTTTCTCTGGAACCTGAAGGGAAGTCGTCAATCCAAAACTTCTTATTCATTCTCCTGTAAAGACCATTAATTAGAAAATTCTATCTTCTGTCTATTTTTTTGGATAAAAGAGTCTATTTTCGAGGTAATTTGTTCGGGGCTGGATAAGAAGAAGAAAGTGAAAACCGGAACCTGCCTGCCCATTCACCTCGTAAAGCAATTCCATTTCCTTCACCCCTCTCCCTTTGGTCGACTGGTTTCACCCCTTTCAATCGAGTTCCCTATGGCTTCGCCCCTCTCCCTATTGTTCGAGTGCCTTCGTCTCTTCGCCTGTCGGTCTCAGGCCTTCGCCCCTTTACCTTTTTGCCAGTGTTTGAAGGGAAAGAAGGGAGACTAAAGATTCATTCGACGAAACAGCCAGTCTCAACTCCTTATTCATTCGAGAGAGAGA
>NW_019649564.1:0-1054 GCF_002806865.2 Cucurbita pepo subsp. pepo
GCTTTCCCTCAAGGTTTTGAAAATGTTGTCTGCTAGGGAGAAGTTTCCACACCCTTATGAAGAATGTTTTGTTCCCCTCCCCAATCGATGTGGGATCTCACACATACATACTAAACTTCCCCTTACTTTGTAGTTTGATCCTATTTCCCCTTCCCCAAGTCGCTACTTATTTCACACGCCCCAATTCCAAAAGGCCAACAAAAGGTAGTTTGTTCTTCCTCATACATTAGATATTAGAATTACATGGTTTTAAATTTCGAGGTACACCCACCCTCACGAGGCCAGTGCTGAATCAAACTCGTTCAAACAGAAAAACACATCATAAAGTCGATTCTCCGTCACGTCAATCTTCGACAACCAGAGTCCAGAAAAAAAGGACGAAGTCAAAGAGAAATTGACAACTATAAATGGTGACCAATAAATAATCTATAGCTTACAACCAAACAAGGAACTCCGCGCANTGGAGAAGGAAAAGCAGGTTGGTTTATTGATATTCCTGAGGAAAGGGCATCTCTGAATGTCCATTTCATTATTAGAGTAGCACTCGGATGACTCATCATTCATTCCTCTGAATATAAAGTCCATTACTGCTTCTCAGTAAGAGTTTTCCTGCAAGCATACGGAGATAAGAAACAGAAGGGGATAGAAAGTAGAAAGGTCAAGATTCCCTCTAGGTTAAATAATTATCAACTTCCATGTTTTAAGACACGAAGGGCAAAAGCAAAGCTCAAGGGAACTTTATATAACACTGCAAATATATCAGTTCATTTCATATCATAGCTTCTCTTCAATTTCATTTTGTTTTTGTACTATGTGTATACGAGCTATCTTACATGAACCCTAACTAATCTCACACGAAATTTGTCTTGTACTTGTAATGGCCCAAGGCCACTACTAGCAGATATTGTCCTCTTTGGGCTCCCCTCAAGGGTTTTAAGCCCAAGCCCACTACTAGCAGATATTGTTGGGCTCCCCCTCAAGGGTTTTAAGCCCAAGCCCACTACTAGCAGATATTGTTCTCTTTGTTAAAATGGGTGGTACTAAGGTTTTTAAA
>NW_019649565.1:0-1053 GCF_002806865.2 Cucurbita pepo subsp. pepo
AACGAAGGGGAAAGGCGACTTTTTATTGCAAGAAAGAAAAAAGGAATTGAAATTAGATGGGTGCAATAATTATTGATTTGGAAATTGGTTGTTGGAATTGGAAATGGAATGGAAAGTGAGTAATGAGGGAATCTTTTGTGCTTTGGATTCGTTGCCATTGTTACAAGTTATGCTTTGGCTAATGCTTTAAGCATTTTGTTATTCTTTTCCATCTTCACAAAATAAACTCCAATTCTATGCAATTTTGAATTATGTTATACCTTTTGTATTAGAACCATACATGACGATGTTTTTATTTATTGTGCTCAAAATGAATTCAATAAAAATTAATGGATTGTGACGGATGAAGAAACGGTAGTAAAACATCTATCAACAAAATCAGGTCAATGACGTAAAGAATTCAAGAACGAAACAATATCATTATAAAACACAACGTAAAAATGTAGTCAGAGATTCTGATGATTACTGGATTGAAGGAGAAGAACAATTTTTTTTTTTTTAGATGGAAAGAAACTTTTCTCGGTAAGAATATTTTTTAAATATTGTGAAAGGTTGCGAATAATAATTTAACAATAAAAGTGTTTTTGAAAAGTCAATATTGATGAAATTTTTTAAAGTTTAAAAATATTATTGAAATGAGTTACTTGGAGGTATTCAATGACTTATTTTTATTTGTAATTTAATTCGGGATACTTTTAATTTATTAACTAATTAATCGTGGATTATCAAAATTAATTTACTAATCATTTGATTAAATATAAATCAATAATAATTTATTTAAATACATATTTAATTAATTTTTATAAATAGAAATTTCTTAAATAATGAAATTATTGTTTAATAAAATGATTAATTAACCAACAATATCTTTAAGGTAATTAATTAGCTAATTAGTATTTTAAAACATAATTACCATTGAAATTAAATTTATAATTAATAATAACGAACTAGAACTAATTGCAATTAATTAAATATCCTAATTAAATATTTTATTATAATATTTATTTTATACATTATATAAATGATGTTTTGAATTATTTTTTACCATTTTAT
>NW_019649566.1:0-1053 GCF_002806865.2 Cucurbita pepo subsp. pepo
TACCTTGTTAAAATTCTGATATTTACTATTAAACAGAATTTAATGGAGTTTCATGCCCTATGATATCTCCTATTATAGTTTTAAATTCTGTTTAACAAATCTTCCCTCAATCTTCCCTCCTCCCTCGATATTACTCTAATTCTATATTTATTTTCATTCTGTAGACAGATATTATTGGCCAATTTTAATTTGGCTACTATCTTACAGATTTCTAGATCTGCCAGCTTAAATTATATTGATTCTAACTTTATTTCCTATAACTTCCGGATGCTAAAAAAAATCTAATTAATTGAACATGGGATCTGATTATTACTAAGATAGGAAAGAAGATTTGATCCTAAATTAATTTCTTATAAGCATAGCTATAAAGGAAAAGGAGTTCTGAGATAGAATTTTACCCGTAATAACTGATAAAAATCTCTAAATCTACAATATGTTCAAATACTTCTTCTCAAATTATGGTTGTTTTCTGTTTTTTTTTTGGAGCGCAGATGGGCAGAGGAGAGATAATTGTGAGAAGGGATGAGAGGTTAGTGGAGAGAGATGGGGAAAGGTTTATTTTTTTTATTTTTTTAATTAATTAATTAATTAAATTTATTTTTTTTATTATCATAATTTTAACTATTTTTATAATTATTTTTATTCTTTATTTCTTTATTTATTTATTTATTTATTTATTTCTTTTTTTATTCTGATGCTAGATAATGTAACGACCCAAATAAAATAATAATAATAATAATAATAATAATAATAATAATTAAATAATTAAAATAATATTTTCCCTAAACTACACTCCACTCACCCCCTCCCTCTCCCAACTATCTGTCTTCAACCAACTCATCAGTCAAAATCCCAAATGAGAATACACGATTAATAGGTGGTTCCTACAGTGAAAAAAAAAAAAGAAAAAAAGAGAAAAAATACCAAGATTTACAACGGAAGCCAGAGATTTAATTATTGGAGAGAGATCTTGCTTTGTGGTTGGCTGGGATGCAAAGGTAAAAAATCGAAATTTCATTAAGGATAAATTGGTGACACCAGTCTAAGCTAACC
>NW_019649567.1:0-1053 GCF_002806865.2 Cucurbita pepo subsp. pepo
ACAACATTCATTATCAGATAGTCGGACAATCAATCGATATTTCATTCATAGATTGCTAGAGCATCGTAATGAGCTTGAGTTTGTAGAGTCTTTTCTTCGAATTGAATATCCGGAAAAGACGGTTGAGGATACAAGTTTTTCAGATTAGTAGTATTATTTTGACTTCTCTTGTAGATTCTTTCAATTCGATTGTAGAGAGGCTCTTNCTTCTCTTGTAGATTCTTTCAATTCGATTGTAGAGAGGCTCTTCTACCTCATCTAAAATCTCGTCTTCGAATTCTTGAATTTCGTCGTCATTGTTAACGACATTGACAGATGAATCCTGATGTGTTATCTCAGGATTTAGGATTCTATCCAACTTTTCTTCTATTTTGGCCATCGCGGCCTCTTCTTTGGAAATCCTCTTTGTAAATACGTCGAGGTTTGCCGGTTTGAATATTGGGATTGACTCATCGACTTTCGGTATAGAGCTGCCTGCTTGTTCTTGCAGAGTACCATAATTTTTTGAGATTTTTTCCTGGATACTCTCAAGCTGGGTGGAGATCGTGGATAAAATCTTGTTTGAATAATTATTTTGATGCTGGATATTCTTGATATCCTTTAGGGTCAGATTACCCTTTTCTAGTCCTTCTAGGATAGTTTTGAAAGGACTAGCTTTGATCTTTTCTCCGTAATAATTGTCAAATTCGACTTCTTTCAACAGAGGATGTTTTGAATATACTTCGTCTCTTCTGGTAGTCTTCCAGCTTCTTTGAGTCGAAGTGCATATTTGCAAAATATTTTCTTCAAACCATTCGAAGAATGATATGTTTTCTTCTATGGTTTCCATATGATTATACCGTTGAGCTCTTAATTCACTTCGCTCAGCTTCTTTGTAGGTTTGGAAGAAAGCTTTTTCCATATCATAACTGACCTTTTTTACCTTTAAGGGGTCATACATTGATCTTGAAACTCTCGACGTACTTGGTCTAGAACTCAAGAATTCTTTTACTTTTGATTCTGACGAGNTCCATATCATAACTGACCTTTTTTACCTTTAAGGGGTCATACATT
>NW_019649568.1:0-1052 GCF_002806865.2 Cucurbita pepo subsp. pepo
ACATTTCCCTAATTTTAATTAAAGTTTTAATTGTGTGACTTTAATTAAAAATAGTAACTAAAAATGAGAATAACTTTTAACTTAAAATAGGGTTTTATCTAACAATCTCCTCCTAAGCCGTGTGGTATATATTTACCTTGTTGTTTGAACTCTGATCTTAGAGCGTAATTCTTCAAATTTCAGCCTCACTAGTGATTTGGTGAAAATGTCTCCAAGTTGTTCCTCTGTTCGGATGAGATCAATCTTGATGAGCCCCCATTCTGCACATTCTCGGATGTAGTTGAATATAATTTCTATGTGCTTGCTTTAGATCATCACAGTACTTATTGAAACTCACTGAGGAGAATTTTCCGTCCCGATCGGTGCACAGCACTCATATCTTCTTTCCGCATTCGCCTCACTCTTCGCTTGTAGTAGGACTAGCCACATGAAGTGGCTTCTTTTGTCATCGACCAACAAGAGGAAGAGGGTCTTGCTTCCTAGGGTCGCCAACTTGATGGGCCAATAGATATCATCGTTCACGAGCTCCAACGGCACACTGGTGAAGTAGAATGCCTTAGACGGAAAGGGGGAGCGCCTTTGCTTGCCGATGAGACACCCGTCGCACAGCTTGTTCACACCTTTAATTGCTAGAAAACCGTGCACCATCTCCTCATGTAGTTTTTATAGAGCAGGAAAGCTTAGAAACCCACACCTTGCGTGCCACCTCCAAGCTACTTCATTGGTCCTGGGCGAGAGGCTGACCGATTGGTCTATCTCTAACTCCAGAATGTAAAGGCGATTTGCCGTGCGCCGAACTTGCATGAGCAGCCGTCATCAATCATCGTAGATTTTAAGTAGCCCGCGCTCGATGGAGATAAAGCAACCGGCCTCATCAAGTTGACCTAGGCTCACAAGGTTAGCTTTAAGCCTCGAGATGAAGTAGACACCGGTCAGCTTGCGGTGCTCACCTCCCTTCCTGACAAACAGGATGGTGTCGCGTCCTTCGATCTCGACGATAGAGCCGTCGCTGAACTTCACCGTCCCGCAAATCCCAAAGTTGAGCTCGGAGA
>NW_019649569.1:0-1052 GCF_002806865.2 Cucurbita pepo subsp. pepo
AAACGTGTTATACCATACAATTTATCATATGTTTAGTACATCATCAGAACACGTGTCATAACATTCACGTTCATCTCATAGCCACGTTGTATCACCAAATATCATGGACTTATCATCTTGTAAACATATCATAGTCATATTGTTTTGTAAACACGTCAGTCATATCGTTTCATAAACATAACCTAGTCATATTATTTCACAGACATATCATGGTCATCTCATTTCATAAACGTATCATAGTCGTATCATTTCATAAAAATATTNCTGGATTTGTAAACATGTCTTGGTGTAATAACCAAAAAAATAAAGGAGTGAGTAAACAAATAAAAATTATTATAAACAAAAATTATTATTCCCTTTTAAAAAAAAAAATAATAATAAATTAATAAATAAAAAAATAAAAACAATTCTTCCCCTTCTCTCCTAACTATCCTCCATTTTCCCAATAATCTCTCCTCAACCTAACATATGGACCATTCTAAAATTCTTCCCCCTAAAAATTATTATTATATATATATATATATCCAATACTCTAATCATAAAGTCTACAATGTTCACGTCATAAGTCTAATATATGGACTATTCTAAAATTTAGAGAATTGAAATTGATGTCACGGTTTGATAAGAATCACGGTGTTCCAAAAGATTCAAAAAGCTATGTCAACAACAGAACTCGAACCTGCACACAGAAAGCTCAATTGATTACAAGTTTGCCACATTAGCCACTCAAGCACATCAATGTTTATTAAAAAAAAAAACTATGTTTAATTTGGTCAATTTGACTTATTCTTTGTGGAGATTAAAGGGGATCGGGAATAAATCCCGTCCACAAACATCTCGAATAAATCCCATCCACAAACGTCTTTTGTCGGGAGACTATAAATACCCACAATATGTTATGTAAAAATCAGATTCGTGGATGAATGTAATTCAGATCTCAAATTGAGACGTTTCCCTTAGAAATCCGAGCATCATATTTGTCATTTCTAAGTTTCAAGCAATTCTTGTAGTAGAATTGCACCCGAGCCATTCAATCAAGCCTTGATCAAGTT
>NW_019649570.1:0-1051 GCF_002806865.2 Cucurbita pepo subsp. pepo
TGCTGTCGTTGGTCTCTCTACTGCACGTGATGTTTGGATTGTATTGGAAACTACGTTCAGCCATCATTCGAAAGCTTGTGAGCTGAGACTCAAGGATGACTTGCAGCTGATGAAACGTGGCACCAAACTTGTTGCTGAGTATGCCCGTGCCTTCTAAACAATTTGTGACCAACTTCATGTCATTGGCAGACCAGTCGAGGACATTGATAAAGTGCACTGGTTCCTTCGTGGACTCGACACTGAATTTTCAGCTTTTTCTACTGCTTAGATGGCTCTCACCCCTATCCCCTGTTTTGCAGATTTAGTCTCTAAAGCTGAAAGTTTTGAGTTGTTTCAGCGCTCCCTTGTCTGACTCCACTCCTGCAACATTCACAGCCACTAATCATGGTCGCACCTTTGGAAGCCACCCTGCATCCTCTAACAACCAGCGAGGTCATTCTTATTCCCACAAAAACAACTCTTCCAATCGAGGACGAACCCACTCAGGTCAGGGTCGTCGATCACCTCACTGCCAAATATTCCGCAAAGAGGGCCATTATGCTACCGCTGCAACCAACAGTATGTTCAACCTGATTCTTCTCATGCTCACCTTGCTGAAGCCTTTAACACGTCATGTTCTATTGCTGGACCTGATGCTGCTGATTGGTTTCTGGACACTGGGACTTCGGCCCATATTACTGCCGACCCATCTATTTTAGATCAGTTTAAAATTACATGGGTAAGGACTATGTGATCGTAGGAAGCGGTGCATCCCTACCCATTACCCACACTGGTACTCTTTCTCCTCTTCCAAATATTCACTTGTTAGATGTCTTGGTTGTCCCTCATCTCACTAAAAATCTTCCTTCCCTCAGTAAATTAACGTCTGATTTTCCTCTCTCCGATACATTTACTAATAATCTTATTACTGTCCATAATCATCAAACAGGAATGGTGGCGGCAATCGGTAAAAGAGATGGGGGGCTATATGTGCTAGAACGTGGCAACTCTGCTTTTATTTCAATTCTTAGAAACAAATCTTTACGTGATTCATATGATTTATGTCATGCTC
>NW_019649571.1:0-1051 GCF_002806865.2 Cucurbita pepo subsp. pepo
ATACAGGTATCTTGTAGTTATTAAAAAATGTACAAGTGTTTTAGGGTTGAGTCGGGTCAGGCCAGATTATGAGATTTTCTAGGCCGAACCCAATTATTTGCATTATAAATTTTTCAGCATAAACAACCCTTGTTATATAATGAATCCAACTCAACCCAACTCGACAAAAAAAATTTTGGGATAGATAGTTGGTTCAGGTAGTTCGAGTTATTTATTCAATTTTTTTTATTTTGATAAAAATAAAAATTAGTTTGTAAAATATATGTTTATTTATTTTCATACGTTTGGTTACCATTTGCAATTCAATTTTGTGAGCAAACATGTATATCTTAAAATTAAACCTAAGTTTGACTGTACAAAGATTCAAACTAATAAGTTTTAGGGTTACCAATGAAGGAACCCGTAGAACTCAAAATTCAACATATGTTTTGAAAAATTACTTTTATCAGATCTGGTAGAAAATAAATAATTATGAAATAAAATAAATACGTATATATAAACACTTTTACCAGATCTGGTAGAAAATAAATAATTATGAAATAAAATAAATACGTATATATAAACACTTTTACCAGATCTGGTAGAAAATAAATAATTATGAAATAAAATAAATACGTATATATAAACACTTTTACCAGATCTGGTAGAAAATAAATAATTATGAAATAAAATAAATACGTATATATAAACACTTTTACCAGATCTGGTAGAAAATAAATAATTATGAAATAAAATAAATACGTATATATAAACACTTTTACCAGATCTGGTAGAAAATAAATAATTATGAAATAAAATAAATACGTATATATAATTTTATTGTACACAAAAATGTATATTTTAAAATTAACAATAAATTTAGATTGTTTTGGTTCAATCTAGTGAACCATAAACAACATCACTCATAAAAGTTTTCAGTTATTTGAATCTAGTCCAAATAAGTTCATAACTAAACTCGAACCAGATTGGTTCGGTCAATCCATCTAGTATCGGGAGAACCCTTAAACCAACTGTTAGGATCACACAACAACGCACACGCTCGATCTAGATG
>NW_019649572.1:0-1051 GCF_002806865.2 Cucurbita pepo subsp. pepo
TGCGTCCAACACTCTCCCACCTTTCCAACCAACTCCATGGAGCTCCCAATTAGGTCTCCCAATTGTTTATAAACAAATAATACACTCCATACGTAATAATCTTGAGTTTATAAACAAATAATACACTCCATTGGTATGAAACCGCTATGATTCAAAGCGGACAATATCATACATTGTGGAGAGTTGTATTACTCTTGTTAATGTTACTTTCATCATCTACAACTGCTACGTCTGTTTTAAGGGTATTTTTTATAATTTAATCTATATATTAATATTTACATTATTACTTCGGGATAAAATACTAAAGTAAGTAAAATTGTATTTTTTAAATTACTTTTAAATTAAAAAATAAAATAATTTATTTACTGTGAGACTAGTATTAGTTTTTTTTTTTTTTTTTTTTTTTTTTTTTTTTTTTTTTTTTTTTTTTTTTTTTTTTTTTTTTTTTTTNAGTTTGATAATATAATTACGAGTCCATTGGAATTGTTAGGGATGTTCACACGTAACGTATGGATAACTCTAAAATTCGTATGAATTTGAGGTGATCCAGTTTTTAGCGGGAAAATGACGACTTTAAATCTCAATCTGCATCATTGAATTCTTGGATAGCTCAACGGTGGAACTATCATCACATAAAACAATTCTTTAATGACACTTGTAATACTCAATTCTAGGTTTTTTTTATAGAACGATTGTCTATCTCTTCCTCGAAAAACTTCATAAATTGGTCGCCTCCTCTTCCATGGATTCTATCTTTGTATGTCTCATTTAATGCTTGTCCATTGCCTCCACGTCCATTCATCCTTTGTTCATGTACTAGCAAGCTAGTCTGTAAGTCAGAACCTACCATTGAGCCAAGCTTTGAGGTCATTGATTTTCAATCTATCACCATTTATTGGTTTTCACCATTAATCTTCATCTTATTTGTTAGGGTGATTGTTCTAGCGGAGTACACATGGACACTCCTACCTTCTTTCACATCTTTATAAGAAATGCTCCGTTCATCTCTCTGACCGATACGAGATCTTACATATATATTAGAGAATTCATA
>NW_019649573.1:0-1050 GCF_002806865.2 Cucurbita pepo subsp. pepo
TGAGAAGCACTCTTCCATTGCCATCCTGGTATCTTCTGGTTCTTTATTGTTTTCTTATCTTGGATCATAGCATTACCTTTGATAGGATTTAAGTTAGTTCCGGTTTCATTTAATGTAGGAAAGTAGTTTTCGGCCAGATAATATTTTACTTTATCGTGGAGGATTTTGTTTTCTACTGGGGGCATAGAATTTTGCACACCAAATGGCTGTACCAGAATGTGCACAGCGTTCATCACGAGTAAGTGAGATTTATAAACGAAAATGAATGATTATTCTGTGTTTTCCCATGATAAAATTGTCCTAGGCTGTTCTAAGTTGCTTATCAAGTGCAGATATGCTACCCCTTTTGGACTAACATCAGAATATGCTCACCCTGCTGAGATCCTGTTCCTTGGATTTGCTACCATTGTCGGTCCTGCTCTTACCGGCCCCCATCTAATGACTCTGTGGCTATGGATGGTTCTTAGAGTGCTCGAGACAGTCGAGGCTCATTGTGGCTATCATTTTCCGTGGAGCCCTTCAAACTTCATACCTTTATATGGGGGGTGAGTCATGTTTTAATAAGAATACGTTGTACTATGTCTGTTGTTCCTGAAATCAGCTTCTTTGCTCGTGCTCCACAGTGCTTACTTCCATGATTATCATCACCGTCTGCTTTTCACAAAATCTGGCAACTACTCGTCGACATTCACTTACATGGACTGGTGAGTTCTGGTCCAAGAAGGGTCCAACCATTTGTTTTGTTTACATTATTGGTTTGAACTTCATAGCATTAAAACCAGCTTTGTGGAACACTCATTTACTTCAATAGATATCGAAAACGATTATTGACAAAGACGTTTCGTTTTGCAGGATATTTGGAACGGACAAGGGTTTTAGAAATTTGGAAGCTATAAAAAAGGCAGAAAGTTGATGAGCTGAGGAAAAAGTCGTCGGGTCGAGTCGAGTCGGGTACATTCGAGATAGGTTTCTGATGAATAGGCACATTTGAAAAGGTTTAGTTCATATCACCCTTTCTTGTGTGCCATGATGTGTTTTATGTCTTTTTTT
>NW_019649574.1:0-1050 GCF_002806865.2 Cucurbita pepo subsp. pepo
GTAGCGTAGATGGGCAGAGGAGAGATAATTGTGGGAAGGGATGAGAGGTTAGTGGAGAGATGGGGAAATGTTTATTATTTTTTTATTTTTTTAATTAATTAATTAATTAAATTTATTTTTTTATAACTATAATTTTAACTATTTTTATAATTATTTTTATTCTTTATTTATGTTTGGGCTATTACACAAATAGTAAATGCAAATGAATTACAGTTAATACAATATTAAATAAACTAACAAATCATCCCCTTAATCTTGTATTTTGATATTCACATTCTTATATTCTTCAAACCAATTCTTTCCGTAAACGTCCTAACCATATTCTTTGACAAGCAGCTGACGTTGCCGCAATATACTCCGCTTCACAGGATGCAAGTGCCACCATCTTTTGTTTCTTTGAAGTTCATGTAATTGGATTCCCATGCAATTGTTTCTTTCTACTTGCTTTGCCTTCACATAATGGCATTCGATATCTATAGTTCCTTTCACCAGTTTGATTACTTGTTCAACGCTACCGCTACCGCCATTATCGCTGCCTTCCTTCTTCTCTGTCTTCATTTCAATGGGCAACTGCTTTTCATTGACAGTTTTAATTACCTGTTCTACTTGTCCGGCCAATGGCTTTTCCTCAACAGGTTTAATTACCTGTTCTACTAGTCTGGCTAACTGCTGTTCCACGACAGGTTTAGTTCCCTGTGCTACTTCAATTGCACTGCCGGAAACAATGGCCTCCTTCTCCTTCTCCTTCTCTGCTTTCGTTTCTCCGGCTACCTGTTTTTCAATAGCACCACCATTGTTTCCGTCCTCCTTTTCCTTCTTCTCGCCGTAACAGGTGACCTCCTTCTCTTTTATCTCCTCTTCTTTCGCTACCTCCGTTGTCACATTCTTGACCTCCGCCACAACGCCATCGCTCTTCTCCTCGAATTCAAACTTCACAGCGCCAACAATTTTCTCGCCATTGCTCTTCTTCTCTTCTCGCTTCTTTGTTTTTTCCTCCGATTCAATCTTTACAGAGCCATCGATTTTCTCCTCATCGATCATCTTCTCTGT
>NW_019649575.1:0-1050 GCF_002806865.2 Cucurbita pepo subsp. pepo
CTCCAAGATGTTATGTTACAGAATTGAATTTATTTGTTCAATCCCTTTAAGTAACATGTTCATATGCTCTCAAACTAGGGAGGACAAATTTTGTTCACCTAGAAATGCTTCCAAAAGGGGAATGGCCAAAATGGTACGACTGTATATGATTTTTTCTCTCAACTGAAAACTTCATAATCGTAATCTCTTTTCACATTACCAAACTTGATATCAAATGAACTCGCCTTTAAATACTGTTGCAGGTGTAGAGCTTGTGGCGGGAGCGGTCTTGGCTATTGCTCTCGTTGCCTCGGGACAGGAGAGTATCGGTATATTATGGGGTTCCAATTCATGAAGATGGAGGACAATGAAAATGAAACTCAGGATGTCATGAAGTATGAAAATCAAACCAACCAACAACATCGAGGTCCCAGAGGCGCAGAGTCTCTTCTACGTGATGAGTCGAGTTCAGAGCCAGAAATTTGAGAGAAGGTACATGGCGTGGTAATGGTAGAACAGCTAGGATACAATTTGACTATACATTTTGGATGGATCATAAAAAGGCAGTCTAATCAGAGGCCAATTTGACATAAGCTTAAAGGGGACAATGGTTCATCTGTATCTCTCACTTCTGTAACTGTTGAACTAAAACAATAAATCAGCTAACTTAGATAAGACATCATACCCTCAACGACACATTGAGAGACTTGAATCCAATCTAGAAAATAATTGGATTATCTTTTTTTCTTCACAACTTTTTTCTAATACTTATTTTTCCTTTTTACAGCATGAGTATTTAAATAAGGTCTGAGTTTGTAGAAACTAAGTTTAGATCGTTTGGCACGCAGTTTTAAGATAAAAAAACGTGTTTAGAGAGCATGACGGATAAAGAACTCGGAATTTGACAATTTTATGTTTTATGAATCGTAAATCCCGAATTTTGAATGAAGTATTTAGCTTATGTTATAGTCTAAGAATATAAAAATGGTTCGTTCCAATAACTAAACATGTTGATTACCATCAAAATAAAAAACATAACATGACTAATTAAAGTTTTGTTATTTTTTTTTT
>NW_019649576.1:0-1050 GCF_002806865.2 Cucurbita pepo subsp. pepo
AAGTTGAGAGATGTTTGTGATAGATGGTTGAGAGAAAAAAACAAAAAACGTTAACCTAAATTGAATTCTAAACCTTGGTGAAGGATTGAATGCATGTAGTGGCGAACTTGGTTTTAATAAAAAAAAAAATTAGGGTCGTTTCAGTTAGTATCAGAGCGATACCTCTTCCAGTAATAAAAGATATTGTTCATTTTGGGCTTTTCCTTCCGAATTTCTCGTCAAGGGTTTAACACATGTCTGTTAGAGGGAGGTTTCCATACTATTATAAAGAATGTTTTGTTTTCCTGCCAATTCAACGTCGAATCTTACGTTATTTATCTTTAGATAAAAAATAATAATAATAATAATAATAAAATAAATTGTGACAGATCGGTTTATATTTACTTATTTTTCTCCAGCTCAAGTTAAAGGAATGGCAAATAACTATCATTTTGTAAGGAAAAAAAAAAAAAAAAAACTGGACCCAATATATTTCCTATGTTGATTTCTTTTTAATGGGGATTTGTGGTTTTGTAATTATAGAAATATCATATATTTGGCATATGTATGAACCAAAATCTACTATTTAGGTTCATATTGGTGAACTAATTTGACTTCTAGAGGATTATATAATGGATTGACAAGAATGAAACTTAACCATCACACCAGTCCATTCAAATTATTTCGAACACAAAATAATAACATGCCAGAGATTTGTAGCGTGAAGTTGAGTTTCATTATTGCGATGATACTGCTGGTTGTGTCTCGCTCTGGTAAAATTTCTAGCTCTTCGTTCTTTGTTTGTTTTGAATCTCTTTGAAGGTTAATATTTCAATAGAGAAGCCTTCTAAGACAAATTGCTTGCTAAGTGTTCAAAAGTTTCAAACATAATGTCGAGTGTTTAAATATTATTGCAGTTGAAGTTGAAGGGATGCCGCCACTGGTTCCAAAGAGAAGTCTTCTAAAACAAATCGCATGCAACACCTCTGCTGACTGCGGAGATCGTACTTGCTCGNTGCATGCAACACCACTGCTGACTGCGGAGATCGTACTTGCTCGTGTTCTTATCTC
>NW_019649577.1:0-1050 GCF_002806865.2 Cucurbita pepo subsp. pepo
ATCACTTGTTAGGGTACACGAGTGACCTGACTAAGTTCTTTATTCTTGCTTAATCCTTTAATTTTTTTTCCTGTCTATCCTTTGGGCGTTTCATGAGTGGCTTATTCTTATGGGAGCTAATTTCCTTCATTTTTGGGGTGTTACATATACATACTGGTAACAAACACAAAATAAGAAGCATACTCAAAAGAAGAACAAAAAAACTAGATTAAAAATATAGGTTAGTCCATGGCCCACACTCCAAAGTCCACTCTCATCCACGACCAACTCTTAGTTACTTGAAAAAAATAATGATAAACATGGAGTAAAACTTAGTAAGTAGCCTACTAATAGGTTCTTAATCATGACCTTAAGCTACTAATAGGTTCGGCCCGGCTTGCAAGCGACACGTGTCGACGCCTCGCTGGAGCTGCGTTGCTCCAGCCGGTGGTCGACGCGTGTCCGGCGCCTGTCGCCGCCCTCCGCCGCTTGCCGGCCTTATTTTTTTCTTCTCTGTCCTCTGAAAACCGAAACCCAGTCGGTTTTTGTTTTCCGATTTTCATATCTTTCGATCCGTAGATCGGATCGATATGATTCCTTCGGCAACGTTCTAGATCGTGTTACAGGCTACGTCTTAGTATTCTTTTTGTAATTTTTTTCTTGACTATCGGAGGATTTAAGAACGCCGGAAGTTCGCTCACCATTCTCGGATGACTCTCGGATCTCCGCCTTTGGGTTGAGGTCTCGACCAAACTTCTTCACAGACCGTGCGTGAGTTGTTCCTAGGTGAAGATTACAGCATTTTAGGGTCGATTCACGTAGGGGAAAACTCAGATTTGAGCAATGTCGTTCAGAAACCTTACCTCGCGAAATGTTCTTAGGTTTTGATGAAGCGTCGGCCTTACTAGCCTCTCAATCCTTGTACGAGTCTCGTCTGGAGATGGATTCCGGCGGTGGTCCGTTAATCTTCCCGGCCGACTCCTCACTGACTTCTCTCTAACCTCTTCTTTCTTTTNAAGCGTCGGCCTTACTAGCCTCTCAATCCTTGTACGAGTCTCGTCTGGAGATGGA
>NW_019649578.1:0-1049 GCF_002806865.2 Cucurbita pepo subsp. pepo
CAACTCACCCCTTGTATTCAACTTAAACCCACTCGACCCTCGCCCAAAAGAGGAGAATCTGATGAAAATCAAGTATTGACAGATATTGCACCTCTCCTTCGCTGACCTTGATCACATACAAGTAGTGACAGTTTCTTCTTTTATTTTATATAGTTAGATATTACAAACTGTTCTAGAAATATTTGTAGATTATACAATACAAGAAATAACAATACAAATATAAATTTGTTTTAGAACCTTATATCAAACATATATTAATTGTTTCAATATTTTCATATAAAAAGTCTTTTTTCTTTTTTAATGAATATTATTAATTTGATGATGTTTATATATCAATGATTTTGAAGCGAATAAATATATGGATATGAATGAATGGGAGGCAAATGCTTTGTAAGAAGTCAAACATAAATTGAGTTTGAAGTTAACTCAACTTTGAATATTTTGTATAAAGGGTCAGAATTATTTTTGCAAATTTTAAAAAACTATATTTATTTATTTTAATAAACTTTTTTATATTATTTTCTTAAAGTTATTATTTTGATGAATTAAATAGCAACAATTAATATAAAAGATTATTAATAATGTAAAAAAAAATTATTTAAATTTAAATCAATTATTATTTTTCTAATTGAAATATTGTCAAAACATAATCTCCCCCCTACATCTTAAAAATTGATTTAATATCTTTTCAATATAATAACTTCGGTCAACAAATCAAATGTAATATAAGTTGATAATATAAAACAATTCATTTGAATATACCAAATTAAACTGAACTTTAAAGATAATTTAATTAAGGTATGTCCATTAATATTGATTAGCTATTTTGTGTTGGATAGGTTCTTAATATTAATTTTTTTTAAAAAGTTAATTAATTTAATATTGATTTATTAGACGTAAAATTAAAATTTTAAAAATTTATTAAACAAGAATAAAAAAATAAAAAAATATATTAAACATTTTTAAAAGTTATGAACAAATCTGATTGTTTCCATGGATGAAAAGGAGTTGAACCAAATCTATCATACCAGGTTGACCACTTTCAAGTT
>NW_019649579.1:0-1049 GCF_002806865.2 Cucurbita pepo subsp. pepo
TGGATGTGTAGGAAGAGTTGTTGAGTAAATGTGAGACAGGTCCGCTATCAACCCCGGTCAGCCTTTTTTTGTATGATCATTCGATTCAAGGGTTCTTACAATTTCCTGATTGAAGCCCCGAGACTAGAATCTAAATCAAGGGAAGGTGGAAGGTGCTTTGATCGAATTACCAATCCCTGAAACTAACTAGCTCTCAATTGCAATTTCTCCTTTTCCAATTGAATGAATAGATGCGAGATTACCGACCGGTCTTAGGAGGAGAGGTGGGCAGAAGGATTTACCGCTAGCCTATGTATTAACATTCATTCAATATCTAATAATGATCCCAGAAAGAAAGAATGGATAAGCAACGGGACAAAGTTTCTCATAATATGAGGATGCAAAGAGTACTCAAAACGATGGGAACTAGGGTATCTTGGTCCAAGTCACAAAAAAAGGTTCTTCCTTTCCGCAATCCTCTCTGGAAGCCAAATCAAATACATGGCCTAGTATTTACTAGAGCAAGAATGTACTGAAGCAAGACTGCTCCAAGCTTGTTGGAAATGGTGCCTCTACATCCTTTTGGTATGATAAGGGGATTGGGAATTGGTAAGACTTACATTGCTGAAAGGTGCAACTCCGATGTTCCCTTGCATATGAGGGGTGAGAAAGTGAAGTTGTTGATTATTACAATGATGGAGAATGTGGTCACGACTGAGGATCCTATATTTGTCATAAATTACTGTTTGGGGAGGAAAGGTATACAGCACCACTGTACTTTTCTATGTTGGTGGACTAATTCTCATGTGGGATCCAATGAGCATTAAGCTAAAGATTTTCTTTGGCATGCAACGACCAAGTTATCCATTCTTCAGCCAATGTACAAGACGAAACGACACCATGTATACATGCACAACCAAATGAGACAAAGGTATGTTCCGGAATGAATCATTAAACTAAAACACACGGCGGGAAACTTTCTTATAAAGTAGGCATACGAAGGAAGGAGCTGAGAAAATGTAGCTACGCGACGATGAGGACTTGGTAACAGATAGGATCCGTCATCGGAA
>NW_019649580.1:0-1049 GCF_002806865.2 Cucurbita pepo subsp. pepo
ATCGGAATTTTGGGTTTGTTTGGTGATATTATAAGAAAGGTTTTGTGTAGAAGAACAATGATAAAATCATAATTGAAGAGCAGTGGATGAATATTTGGTTATGGCTGCAAGAATCCTCTCTTTATCTCTAGTGGGAAATGCTTCTAATAACACACCATCTTTATAAAAGTGGAACAGTGGTACTGTCTGCACCCATCAAATTTCAACATTAGTCAACAAAATAAACCACAAACTCCTCGTTACCTACAGGATGATCAGATCATATACCCTTTTCATCGATGAGGATGGGTAATCATTCTTGATATTTGTTGAAGATTAGAAAAAGGGATTAAGAAATGGTTTAAGTCTCTAAATTTTCAGAAGCAACGAGTTCATTCAGATAATTTAATTAAGAAGGAGAAAAGAAACTTACCTTGATCCTCAGTCGTTCAGCAACCTCAGATTGTTCATCATATTCATCAACGACCTAAAATCACAAGCATTCAGTTCCAGAATCAAATTCATTTCTCCAACAAAACAACTTCTCTGATATGGATTACTCACATTGTGCTTCAAGAAGATAACCGGAGCCTCTTGATCTCCAGATCCCCTGCACAATTTCGCAAACCCTTGTTCTATGTACTTGCAACTCCCACAAGATGTTCGATAAAAGTCCACAACCACCAGCGCTCCACTTTCCTTTGCCCTGTCTAGAATTCTGATGAACTCTTCATCCGTCTTGAACTCCCTCACACATTCTACAGGGCAAAGATCATCGTCTTCGTCGGACAACCCCCCCTGATTTCCAGCAGCAACTCTGGGTTTACTCTTGAACATCAATTCATGTCTGATACTCAGATATGGTGGAGCTTCGGGCCTTGTAATCGACAATCGAACATGCGGGTTTTCAGACAACCAGAAGGGAATTGAAATGGGTATTATTCTCGATTCGAGCTTTCCAACACTGAGTAATGCTTTACATTTCAGTACATTCTGGTTCTGTCTTTGCATTGCAACATATAGGATTTGGGTCTTGTTTAGTGAATGAACTTCTATCGGAAAACTAATGA
>NW_019649581.1:0-1049 GCF_002806865.2 Cucurbita pepo subsp. pepo
CCCCACTGAGTATCTCTCTCTGTTTCCACTCATCGTCACTCTGTGTGGCGCCGAATATATCCTCCCATTGCTCCACGCCTGTCCCAACAACCCCACATTTCTTTGTAAGTTTTTGATGGGTTATTGCTAATTGTAATGGAATTTGAAGTTAATGGCAACTTACAAAGAAGGCATCTCCAGCCATGACGATGAATGATTTGGCAGAAGATTCAGCAGAAGGAGGCTGATATTCAACCCATCTGTTGTCTCTGGTCTTAATGTGTAACCCATTTACTGAATTCTGATGAAGAATGGTGAGGAAGCTCTTGTCGGTGTGAGGGAAAGCCCCCAAATTCATCTCGTTCCGATGTGGGACTCTGTATTTGATCATCCGGAGAAGATATTTAGTGGATTGGGTGTGTGAAAGGAAGAGGCTTTTGAGGCCGTAGCTCTCGAACACCATCTTCTTCACCGTCTGCTCCAATTGGGACACCAATTCTGCGTAGGATTTGAGGTTTTCACTGCAAAATAGTATGTGGGTTAGCTCTGAAAGTGAGAAATAAAGGCAGAATGAACGAAGGGAAGAAATTTACCAGAACAGAGGGTTTGGGCGAGAGGGCCACATGAGGTTGGAGAAAGATTGGATGTTGGAGGGAAGAAGAGGGTCTTCAATGCCCATACTTTCATGGATAGGCATCAATGGGTTCTGCCCAAAGTAGCCATGGAAAGGCTTCTCAGACACATTCTGAACCTTCCTCTCCAATGGAACTTCGAACACCTCCTTCATGGCTTCCATCATCTTCAAAGAACTCGCCTCCATTGAAACGCTGTCGTACAACGCTACAAAGCATCCATACTCTTCAAGTGCTTCCCGGACCTTCTCCCTCGTCGAACCCCACTTCCTCCCTCCGCTCTGCAAATTGTGTGAACTAAATCTCACAACTGGAATCTCACCCGCCATTGATGAACACTAAAACTCACCTCTGTTAAGTGTTTATTGTCTCTGTTTTTGGTTTGGAAAATATGGCACTAAAACACCCTTTTTATACCCAAATTTTGAAAATGGCATC
>NW_019649582.1:0-1049 GCF_002806865.2 Cucurbita pepo subsp. pepo
AGTTTCAGATGGCGGCGATGCAAAAAATGCGCATCTTCTTCTTGTTCAAATGAAGAAAACGATGATACGGCCAGTTCAACTAAACTGTCCATCAAAAAGNTTTGACCTTTTTTCGAGAGGCTATATAAGGTAATGAAGTTTGGGAGTTATTGGAAAACTTTAGTTAGCGGACCCAAGATATGAGAGAAAATGCTCATCACGATCCAAGAAAATTTATGTTATCGTTCCTTATTCTGTGTTTTCGCATCNAAATATGAAATGTTGTATGAATCCTTATCCCGAGAGGCTATATAAGGTAATGACTGTCCATCAAAAAGGTCAGTTCAACTAAACTGTCCATCAAAATATGAAATGTTGTATGAATCCTTATCCCGAGAGGCTATATAAGGTAATGACTGTCCATCAAAAAGGTCAGTTCAACTAAACTGTCCATCAAAATATGAAATGTTGTATGAATCCTTATCCCGAGAGGCTATATAAGGTAATGACTGTCCATCAAAAAGGTCAGTTCAACTAAACTGTCCATCAAAATATGAAATGTTGTATGAATCCTTATCCCGAGAGGCTATATAAGGTAATGACTGTCCATCAAAAAGGTCAGTTCAACTAAACTGTCCATCAAAATATGAAATGTTGTATGAATCCTTATCCCGAGAGGCTATATAAGGTAATGACTGTCCATCAAAAAGGTCAGTTCAACTAAACTGTCCATCAAAATATGAAATGTTGTATGAATCCTTATCCCGAGAGGCTATATAAGGTAATGAAGTTTGGGAGTTATTGGAAAACTTTAGTTAGCGGACCCAAGATATGAGAGAAAATGCTCATCACGATCCAAGAAAATTTATGTTATCGTTCCTTATTCTGTGTTTTCGCATCAAAGTCTTTTCTTCTTAAAGGTCCTATCGAGAGTTGAACCCAAGTCTTTGGATTCAAAGTCCAAAGTGCTAACCACTACACCATAGAACCCCTTGTTAAAATTAATTTTGGAATGGTTTTCCTATTNCAGAGTTGAACCCAGGTCTTTGGATTCAAAGTCCAAAGTGCTA
>NW_019649583.1:0-1048 GCF_002806865.2 Cucurbita pepo subsp. pepo
AATTTAAAAAATAAAAAAACATATGACGTGTCCACCCACGAGGAATAAAATAACACGAAAATATTGCGCGTCTAATCTACGGCCACTCATGCTCTTGGTTTTCTCCAAACATTTTCCCATTTTTTTAATATTTATTTTTAACATTATTAAATATTACACGAAAAAAGGCAATCTGATTTGGTGTGGATTGGAGTTATTTTGATAATAATTTGGATATAAAGTATTTTGAAAGATATGATCTGTTTTTTGCTTAACTTAAGTGAGTATTATTATTCACCAACTTTAGATCAAGTTTTAGTTGTTACATATTTAATCTCCACCTTAATAATGGTAGATATAATATTCATAAAATAATAAGAATAATATGTAAAGTAATTTTATTTCACTATTCTATCAAAAAGTGATAATTTGGATACATTTTTTCTCATCTAATTTTCAACCCATAAAATAAAAATAAAAATAAAAATAAAAGACTAATTTATTATTATTTTTATCTCCTTTTTTCATATTCTAAGCAAAAAAATACTTAATTCAGAGCCGCAATTTCCATCGGGATTAATCATGAACAAAGCTTCTGAGTCGGAGCTTCCAACTACACGTTCAAACTCGGCTCTCATGTACACCAATTCACCGAGTTCGGAGCACGCGCCGCCTTTGCTTCCGTCGTGGAGGACAGGAATGACTCCGGCTCCGACTGACACTGTCCGGATAGTGTTCAAGACGTGGCGGTCGTAGGGCTCGCAGGTGCGTGAGAGGGCGAGGCCAGTTTCCCTGCCGTTGCAGTACATGGTCCATTTGGGCTGTTTGAGGAGCTTACTGGGCTGGGCTCGGCCAGGGAGTTTGTGGGCTTCGAGGGCGATGCGGAGGAGGCCTGACGACATCTCCTTGAGGAGAGCGGTGGTGGAAATGTCGAGATGGAGCAGCGAAAGGGGTTGGGCACGTGGGTCCAGCTGGAGGGAGAAGGTGACGTGGCCGTGGCGGTGGCCGAAGAGGGTGCCGGTGAGCTTGCGGCGGAGAGTGAGACCGAGAGTGAGAGAGAGAGAGAGAG
>NW_019649584.1:0-1048 GCF_002806865.2 Cucurbita pepo subsp. pepo
ATTTTGTTTTTATCTCGATCTTTCTTCGTTTTTTTCTCTTTTGACAGTGCAGACGAGTTAAAGTTGGAAACTTTTTCTCAAATTACGATGAAAAAGACGGGATTTTTGTGAAGATCGATAAACATATCTGTAAGTGGCAATATGGTGATAAAAATACGAAAAAATTGCATCTTTTTCTCAATTTCTTGTAAGAACGTAGAAACTTCTCCTTAATATACGTGTTTTAAAACTATGAGGCTGACGACGATATGTAATGAGTTAAAGTAAACAATATTTGCTAATGGTGGGCTCGAGCTATTATAGTTGATATCATAGTCGGGCATAGAGCGGTGTGCCGACGAGGACTTTGACCCCTAAAAGGGGGGTGTGGAATGTGAGATCTCACTTTGGTTAGAGAGGGGAACGAAACATTTCTTATAAGGGTGTAGAAACCTCTCCCTAGTAGAAACGTTCTTAAATCGTGAAGTTGAGGGTGATACGTAATGGGCTAAAGTAGATAATATCTACTAACAGTGGCCTCGGGCTGCTATAGTTGTATTAGAGTCAGACATTGAGTGGTGTGCTAGCGAGGACGCTGCACTCCAACATCGGATGGAGATGGGAACGAAGCAATTCTTATAAGGGTGTGGAAACCCCTCCCTAGTAGACACGTTTTAAAATCGTGAGATTGAGAGCGATACGTAATGGGCTAAAGCAGACAATATCTACTAACAATGGCCTCGAGCTGTTATAGTTGTATTAGAGCCAGACACTGAGTGGTGTGCTAGTGAGGACGCTGCACTCCAACATCGGATGGAGATAGGAACAAAACATTTCTCATAAGGGTGTGGAAACCTCTCCACACGTTTTAAAATCGTGAGGCTGAGGACAATACGGACAATACGTAACAAACTAAAACATGCAATATCTACAAGTAGTAGACTCAGTTGTTACTAACAAACCACGAGACTATTAGTTACAACAGTTAATTTTTTAAAAAAATACATCAATCAATCAATGGGTCATTGAAAATTGCAAAAGTTAAAACAACTTAAACTTTCTCGATACC
>NW_019649585.1:0-1047 GCF_002806865.2 Cucurbita pepo subsp. pepo
GAGCGGGGGTAAATTTGGAAAACTGTTCTAAAATAATAAATTATTTTTAGTTCCAAAATTGATATTGAATATTATGATTAAATAATTTACGTAAGACAGTTATTTTATTAATATTAAAGATCCTGTTAATAAATTTATTATTATAAAGTAATTAAAAATATTTTATCAATAAAAAAAAACGTGTAAAGGCACTAACCTTACCACTAGCCGAGTATTATCTGTTTTAACTTATTACATGTCGCCGCTAACTTTATAGTTTTAAAACAGTCTATTATGGAGAGATTTTCACACCTCACGTCTATTTAAGGAATGTTTCGTCCCTCTCTCCAATCAACGTGTGATCCATAATCCACCGCCTTGGGAGCTAGTGTCTTCGCTAGCACACCACCTGGTGTCCGTTACGTATGACTGTCAGCCTCATAGTTTTAAAAAGCATCTATCAGGGAGAAGTTTTCTAACTAATATAAAGAATGTTTCATTCTTTCTCTAATTGATAACGGTGACCGTTATGTATGACTGTCAGCCTCACAGTTTTAAAACACATCTACCAGGGAGAGGTTTTCTCACCATTATAAAGGATGTTTCATTCTCTTCTCTAATCGATAACAGTGCCCGTTACATATGACTGTTAGCCTCACCGTTTTAAAATGCATCTATCAAGGAGAGGTTTTCTCACCATTACCAAGGATGTTTCATTCTCTTCTCTAATCGATAACAGTGACTGTCAGCCTCACAGTTTTAAAACGCGTCTATCAAAGAGAGGTTTTCTCACTATTATAAAAGATGTTTCATTCTCTTTTTTTTTTCATCGACGGGAGATCTTACACTTTACTACAATTATTCAAAATTTTCGATCTCATTTTGTAAAAATAAGTTATTTGTGGGCGAAAAAAAACACAAAATAATAATTGAACAACATTTTCTTATTAATTAAAAAATACTTTCATAAATAAAACACTAATTATTATTTAAAATTTCAATGGTTTCTTGCCGAAAAAATAAAATAAAAATAAAAAAATAAAGAGAAAAAGAGAAAAAGAGAGCCAG
>NW_019649586.1:0-1047 GCF_002806865.2 Cucurbita pepo subsp. pepo
GTGGTGGCGGTGAAGCCGAACCTAAGAGCGGCCATTGATGGGCTCTGTGAAATAGTGAAAATGAAAAGATTGCAATTCTCAGCCACTGGTTCTTGGGTCCTCGTCTCACTCTGTAGTACTCTGCAGTACTCTGGACCAGCGTTATCCGTATGCGAATGAAGCTCCCTGTGGCGGGAAATCTTAACCGTCCAAAACGTAAAAAGACAACCGTTCGTTTTTAATGGTTCTGCCGCCAACCTAAACATAAACCATTACTTCTACTCATTCAAAGTATTACATCTTTGATTAACTTAGAATTTGGTCACAACTTTTTATTTATCACAAATTGGGTCTTTCCAATTTTTGTTTAATTTTAGGAAGTTCATATTTTTATAATTTAAGATAAGAAATCATGTGACACTGAGTGAATTCTAAATCAATACGTAGGAGACATTCAAATTTCTGAGAAGTCTTACAATCATAAGAGGAGGTCTAGTATTTGGTCGCACCAACTTCCTTAAACACAAGCGAGTTAGTTGTAAAGTAATTAAAGATTTGTTTCCCTTAATGATGCAGTTGTGGGCTGGTTCAAACAGGCCTACGGCTATTGTAAGTGTAGTCCTTAAAAGCAATCAATGGGCTGGGCCGTAGCATTTTTGTTACTGAATTTCTAGCACATCTAACACCTCAGTGGATACACGTTCGTGAAGATTTTAATTTTCTCCGCATATAAATCTTCAACACAAACACAACCGCTGCGTCCAATAGTTGCGTCCATAGTGTTTCGACTGCCGACAAACATATGGGACGAATCTACCATACTCCATTACCACACAATCTAACCTTCTCTCAAATGCATTACCGTAAGCGAAAAAAAAAAAAATTTGGTTGGGGTTTCCACGCCTTTATACAAAAAAATTTATTCTCCTTCCCAACCGACGAGATGGACGGAGTGAGAGTGGATGAGCTAATTGCGATCCCGGGGTTGCCCTCCAATCAAATCCCTTATTTGCTGTTCTTTCTCCTCATCTTCTGTTCTCATGTCCAATTAGGTGATCTATCCTACTC
>NW_019649588.1:0-1046 GCF_002806865.2 Cucurbita pepo subsp. pepo
CCAACCTCTTTCCTCTATTCCTATTTCAAATTTCTTAGAACCACATTTTCATCATATTGATTCATCCCCCCCTACCACTTCATCACCGCAAACTCCTCGATCCAGTTCATCCCCGTGTGATATTTGTTCTGACCTTGTAGATGAGTCTGTGCAGGTTGATACTTCTCTTGCAGGTTCCACTTTGCCACCCTCGACTTCTAATTCGACCTCTATTGAACCTCCTGTTGATTTCTCTTCTTTGGGCACTCATCCTATGATCACACGAGCCAAAGCTAGTATATTCAAGACTCGTCATCCAGCAAATCTTGGTATTTTGGGCTCATCTGGACTTCTTTCTGCTCTTCTTGCATCCACTGAGCCAAAAGGATTCAAATCTGCGGCTAAGAATCCTGCTTGGGTGGCTGCCATGGATGAAGAAATTTGAGCGCTACAACAAAATGATACTTAGACTTTGGTTCCTCGCCCTGCCAACACCAACATCGTGGGCTCTAAATGGGTGTTTCGTATTAAAAATTTGCCTGATGGATCCGTCGAGCGTTTCAAGGCTCGTCTTGTTGCCAAAGGTTATACTCAGGTTCCTGGTCTTGACTACAGTGACACTTACAGTCCGGTTGTCAAAGCTACCACTGTCCGTGTTGTGCTTTCTATTGCAGTCACAAATAAATGGCCTCTTCGACAACTTGATGTCAAGAATGCTTTTCTCAATGAAACTCTTATTGAACGTGTTCATATGGAACAACCTCCTGGGTATATTGATCCTCGATTTCCCACTCATGTTTGTCTATTAAAGAAAGCTCTCTATGGCTTAAAGCAAGCTCCTCGTGCTTGGTTTCAACATTTTAGCTCATTTCTTCTCACACTTGGGTTTTCTTGCAGTCGCGCTGACACGTCCCTTTTTGTCTTTCATCAGCAATCTAACCTTATCTATTTGCTTCTTTATGTTGATGACATTATTGTTACCGGCAACAACTCATCTCTTATTGACAGCTTTACTCGCAAGCTTCATTCTGAGTTTGCTACCAAAGATTTGGGTTCTCTCAGTTACT
>NW_019649589.1:0-1046 GCF_002806865.2 Cucurbita pepo subsp. pepo
GTGTCTGGTACTGCATGGTTCCACTTTGGAAGAACGAACTCTGAATCATTCTCTTAAAGCTCATCCTCTAAATCATAAATGATCCACTTACCCCGAACTAATAGGGAAATCCCAATGAATTGGGCCTTTCTATTTGTATTTGATTGTATCGAAAGACGAAAGAAAGATGAAAGAAAGAGGAATGAGATATACACCAACCAACCTATTGATGAATTAGACTGAACTACTTATGAGACGAAAGAAACTACCTCAGTCCGGCCCTTCTTTCACTCATGAGACTTCTCTGAGCTACTGAACGTTCACCTATCCTTTCACTCTTGAACAGTAAACACGAAAGANTCTGGCTACTGAACGTTCACCTATCCTTTCACTCTTGAACAGTAAACACGAAAGATTAAGACGACTGAAGAGTAAGTCAAGACGAAACGAAAGAAGAAGACGACGAAACATTAATGAGACTTGTAAGTGTTTGAAATCAGGGAGAGAAAAGAAAAGACAAAGACGAAACTCAAGATGAATGATCCTGTAAGTACCATTAATGAAGAAATTCTATCCAACATAGGGGTCAAAGTTCGTAAGACCTTTTTCACTAATAGCGGGAGCTGAAAGAAAAGAAATTCTATCCTATATGACTGTAAAAGATCATTTTTTAGGTAATTAATAAGGAACTGGCAGGCAGGAAGGAAAGAAAGAGAAGCGACTGAACCTTCCCCGGAACCGATATGACCTTCCCTTATTTATTGAGGTAAACTGTATTCTGATTCTTTCACTCTTTTACTCTTCTGTAAGAAGGAATCATTCTTGATCTTCTCCTTCACCTTCAAACACTCTTGAACAAGGTAAAGCTCCTTCACGAACCAGATTGCCCTCTTCCTCTTTTACTCGGAGGTAAGAAAGTCAAGACGAAACTCCTTATTCCGGAACCTATTTCTTTCTGAATGAGACTGTAAGTACCATTAATTATCAAATTCTATTCTATCCTCTCCCTATTTTGAGGGATAAAATGGATGCTTTACCCTATTTTGAGGGCTATAGGTAATGCGGAA
>NW_019649590.1:0-1045 GCF_002806865.2 Cucurbita pepo subsp. pepo
TTTTTTTGTCTCTGCTGCTCTCTTTTCCGGTGGTCGAGTTAGAAGAATACGAGTGAGCAGCTTTCTGCTCTTTCCGTTCAAGGGCGCCACAAAGATAACAGAAATGATTCTGCAATTTTGACATGGACATAAATTAATTATACATAATGATAATACCATCGTTTGTTGGTTCGATGGAACACCAAAGTTCCCGCCTTTTCGATGGAAACCATTTTGGGCCTTAACATACCATGGCCCCATTAATCCATTGTTGCGCCATCGGAGACTCGGAGTGGGCCTCGAAGCTCAGAGCTGGCCCCACTAGATAGAGAAAATACCCGAAAATGACTAAAAGGTTGCATTACGCTATCCATTAATTAGAAGATAAAAAGAGTTTATAGTTTGAGTATATACAAATGTTTGTTAGCTTGATTATCGTTGGGTCGAAGATCTTTACTCAATTTAGTACACTTTCATATGAATGTTGTCGTAGTCGAATGTATTTCTCATTTGATATTCTCTATAACCAAGTTCTTGTACTCGCTAGAGTTGAGGAGGTAGTCTGTGTGGCATGTCTAGTAGAACTATCGGAAGCAGGTAAAGGAGATGTATTTTTTGTATTCTTGTGTTTAGGATGTAACCGTTGCAAGCGAGTCAATCATTCACGAGTTGTTCTTAATTACAATTGAGTAAAAAATTCATCTTACCATTTTTAGTACCTTTTACATCTTAAGTATCATTGATGATCTGACTAAGTCTCTATCAAGCTGATGAAAGGGTTGGACCTTATTGTTCATGTCTCGAAATCAAACACTTAAAGGTTATTCATATAATGAGAATAAGCGAATTTCATCTCATGACATTATGTTTTCAGCTCTCTATTTGTTCAAGTAAAAAAATGGCAAGAATACTCAATTGACTCCAAAAGTCATTATCATCAATGTAAATCAAATAACAAGCCGGAGTTCATAACTCACTTAATACTAAGACCGAGTCACCTATAATCATTGCGTGAAATATTAATCTTCTCAATTAACAAATTTATATAAAAATATTAAATATTTTA
>NW_019649591.1:0-1045 GCF_002806865.2 Cucurbita pepo subsp. pepo
AAAATAAAATTTGAATTTCAAGCTTTTATAATGTGTACGGTCTGCTGGTTGGAATTTATGAAAAAATCATTGGTCAATGGTTTAATAAGACTCTTTATTTATATATATATATAATATATTATTTAAAAAATATTTAAGTTAGTGCAACGACTCATGTAGAAATCCACCCCCTTTGGGACCTAGTGTCNGGGTCTGCTGGTTGGAATTTAAGAAAAAATCATTGGCCAATGGTTTAATAAGACTCTTTATTTGAATATATATAATATATTATTTAAAAAATATTTAAGTTAGTACAACGACTCATGTAGAAATCCACCCCCTTTGGGACCTAGTGTCCACTCCCTTTGAGTCCCAGTGTCCTCGTTGACACTCGTTCCAATCGATGTGGGATCTCACAATTTACCCCATCGGGGCCCAACATCCTTGCTAGCACTCCTTCCAACCGATGTGGGATCTCACAATCCACCCCCTCCGGGCCTCAACATCCTCGCTAGCACTCCTTTCAACCGATGTGGGATCTCACAAACCACCCCCTCCGGGCCCCAACATCCTCGCTAGCACTCATTTCAACTGACGTGGGATCTCACAATTCACCCCCTTCGGGGCACAACATCCTCGCTAGCACTCATTTCAACGGAGGAGGGATCTCACAATCTATCCCCTTTGGGGCCCAACATCCTCGCTAGCTGTCATTTCAACCCATGTGGGATCTCACAATCCACCCCCTTTCGCGCCAGCATTCTCGCTCACACTCATTTCCCTCTCCAAGATTTTTAAACTAAATTCACGTTTAACAAGTTAAGAAATATAATTTTTTAGTACGAGATTGAGAAATTTTATTAAATCTTACCACAATTGAATCCAAAAACCTAAACCCTAAACGATAATAATTTAAAATATAAATGTGAATTGAAATATAATTAAATTCCTCATCTATAATAAACGAAAACAATATGAAACCTAACAATTTTTCAAAATAGAGAGAAATTTATGGAATAGAATTTAGTGAGGTAAATGCTTAATCATACGAAAGAATAGCACAATT
>NW_019649592.1:0-1044 GCF_002806865.2 Cucurbita pepo subsp. pepo
CCACAAATCCCTATGCTTATCAAATTGGGGCAGACGTGGGCGCGTGTCGGAAGAGCTACCGCGCATAGGGCTCGGTTTCTTGCTCTCACTCCCCTACTTTCTCTCTCTCTCTTGCACATAATGAAATGTTATTATTAAGAATTAATGAAATTGGCCCATGCAGTTGTAGATCGGTAGCTCCTAATCCAGTCAATCGAGTTTAGGTTACATAATTTTATGCATAATAAACTTAAAACTTTAAGTCACTATCTTTAAAGTTTGTAATGTTGTAACCCATATCATGGTAAGATATATTATTATTAAGAATTAATGAAATTGGCCAATGCAAGTGTCGAACCGTCGCATTATTAAAACAACACTCTAAACAACTGAGCTAATTGGCCATAGGTTTTATGCACATTGTAGATCGGTAGCTCCCAATCCAATCAATCGAGTTTAGGTTACATAATTTTATGCATAATAAACTTAAAACTTTAAGTCACTATCTTTAAGGTTTGTAATGTTGTAACCCATATCATGGTAAGATATATTATTATTAAGAATTAATGAAATTGGCCAATGCAAGTGTCGAACCGTCGCATTATTAAAACAACACTCTAAACAACTGAGCTAATTGGCCATAGGTTTTATGCACATTGTAGATCGGTAGCTCCCAATCCAATCAATCGAGTTTAGGTTACATAATTTTATGCATAATAAACTTAAAACTTTAAGTCACTATCTTTAAGGTTTGTAATGTTGTAACCCCATATCAAAAATGGCACATGTTAATGTCGAACCTACAACCTTCGCATCATTAGCACGATGCTCTAACCAACTGAGCTAATAGGCCATAGGTTTTATACACATTGTAGATCAATATCTCCTAATCCAGTCAATCGAGTTTCGGTTACATAATTTTATGCATAATAAATTAAAACTTTAAGTCATTATCTTTTAAAGTTTGTAGTGTTGCAACCCGTTGTCATGAAATGCTATTATTAAGAATTAATTAAATTGGACTATTCAGGTGTCAAACCTGCGACCTAGGCCATAGGTTTTATG
>NW_019649593.1:0-1043 GCF_002806865.2 Cucurbita pepo subsp. pepo
TTTTTAGATTTTTGTTTCACCCTCTCAATTGATAACAACGAAACTGTTTTCTGAAAAGAGCTTGTTTTTCTTTTGTCATGACACAATCGTATGTGGGGCTGTATGATCAATGATATGCTGTTGGGTGGCAAATGTCTTTTATTTACAGTTCGATTATAATTTGTGATGTCTTGTTTTATTATTTGTGTACGTCTCACATTTTCATCTTAAAAAAAATTGTAGGGAACATCACATACCACTGACCATATGGAGGAGGATTTCACCCCTGTTGATGTGGACGTGAACCTTGTAAAGAGCTTTCTTGATTCCTTTTCATCACAAGAAGGACTGCCTGGTCCTGCATCTAACCTTCTTGGACTCATGGGTATAAAGCTTCCGAGAGATGGTGACAAAGGCAAATGAACTGCTAATTTTGTCTTTATATAAATTACTGAACAAACCGCAGGGTTGGTGATCTTTGTAAACTCTACAACTGAACTTTCCTTTCCACCACATTTTAGCCTGCTTAGAGCTTTTAGATTATTGTTTAAAACATAGATCAAAATATGAATCACTTGGCGTTGAGATTTGAAAATGGTGTTTGTATGTGTTATTATTCTTTTAACGATCAATGGAAATTAGCATCGCAGAAGGAACAAAATCAGAGCCTTGCCTCTTAACATTAGTTGGAAATAGAGGAGCCTCTAATTGTGTGAAGAACCAATCGCCATTTGCAGGTATATCTTCTGCAATTCTTATAGTGTGAACCAGTCTTGATTTACCAGTCTCTAGAATTTGAGTTTGGGTGGTGCTGTTCCTTAAAAGTTTGATAACCAATTTACCAAGATTCCAAATTGAAATAATAAAACTTCCCCCATCATTCACAACTGATATGTAGCACAGAATTAAAGGCATATGTTTTTTCCAAAATAGCTCACAAATGTCTACGAAAATCTCACTTCTGCCAAATAATACAGACCAAAAAAATCTGAAAAGTAGGACTAAACAGCACTCCAAGATTCCATCACAAAGAAATTAAGGTAGGTTCATACATAATTTACAGA
>NW_019649594.1:0-1043 GCF_002806865.2 Cucurbita pepo subsp. pepo
GAAGAATGAACGGCCGGAAGACTCACCGAAAACTACCGTCGAAGTCTACTCCGGTCAAGATCATGATGCAAGGAGCCTTTTTTGGAAGGGAAAAGAGAATGTGGGTGGCCGGAGTCCCATTTTCCATCGAGAAATCAGAAAAACCCGCGAGGTAAGATCTTGAACGTTTTCTCAGATTACGGTTTTCCTTTGTGAATCAAGATCTGAAATCTTGATACATTCATTTAGGAACAACTCTCTACAGGATCTTTGAAGAAGTTTGGCCGAGACTTCAACCCAAAGGCGGAGATCCGAGAGTCGTCCGAGAACGGTAAGTAAACTTCTGACGTTCTTAACTCGTCCGGTAGTCAAGCAAAAATTACAAAAAAAAAATACTAGGACGTAGCCCGTAGCACAATCTAGAACTTTGCCGAAGGAATCATATCGATCCGATCTACGGATCAAAAGATATGAAAATCGGAAAAGGGTACTGTGTTTCGGTTTTCAAATGATAGAGAAGAAAGAAGAAAGAAGAAAGAAAGAAAAAAAAAAGGCGGCCGGCGAGCGGCGGAGGGCGGCGACAGGCGCCGGACACGCATCAACCATCGGCTGGAGCAATGTAGCTCCAGCGAGGCGTCGACACGTGTCGCCTGCAAGCCAGGCTGAACCGCAAACGCGAGCCAAGAACCGGACCGGTCGACCGCGACTACGCGGAAGCGGGCGCGCGTGCAGCCTGCGACTGGCGCGTGACCACGTACTCCCAGCGCGCTGCTGGCGCGTTAGCGCACGTGGAATGGCCAATTTGGCCCGGTTGCTTTCTGTTTGCCCAATTTTTGTCCCGGTTCCAGTTCTTTACGTGAATAGGGACCTAATTTAAAGAAATCAGTATTTTTGGACACCTCACAGGCAAAGAAACGCTAGCAAAAAGGGCACTCGTCAACCAGGTAAGTCACCACCCGGTATTTAGGAAGAAATACTTGTAGGATTCGCTTGGATTGCATGCATGCTAATTATTTTGCTTCCGATTAGCTCTCATTGTAAAATATTAGCCGGATTGATTGCTA
>NW_019649595.1:0-1043 GCF_002806865.2 Cucurbita pepo subsp. pepo
AAACGTCACTTCGTAGACCGGACTTGGGTTCATGAAGAAGTAAAACGGGTCCATCCCTTTCCACCCTCTCGCTGTCGTCCCGTGGAACATGCTCATTCGGTTCGACATCGCCACTGGAACGATCTCGTCTGTTAGCTCTGCGAACAATGCTGAGAATCGGAGCAGGAATGGCTCCCGACATGTCGTCCCTTCTGGGCAAATTGCTAAGTCGCCTTCTTGGAGTAAGTTCTTGATCATTGCGGCGTCGGCCGCTCGGTCGCGACTCAGGCGGACGGTTTTGATGGGAGAAATGATCTCCGAGAGGCGGGAGATTGAGTATGTCACGGCGGGGATTGGACGGCCGAGAGCGGTTGAGAGGAAGATTGGATCGAGAAGGGTTCGATGAGAACAAATGAAGAGGACGCCGGTTTGGCCGGTGGATTTCTTCGCCGGAGGTGGTGGTGTACCGTTGATTTTGACCCGAACGCCAAGAGCCCAAAAGGCATAGTACACAATCGGCATCGGGAGGAGAGAACCGGCAGCAATCCGCAAGCAAGCAAGAACAAACCCGACTGGAATCCATAGAACTAAAACCATCGCCATTAACGGCGTCGGCTTTTGAACCAGTCGCCCATCGTGGAACACGATTGGTTTAGGCAATTTATCGACGGTGACCGGCTTAACCTCCTGCTTCGCCGGAACCACATACCCCTCTTTGCAGAGCTTCATAAAGGGGTAATCAGTTTTCCGGTCACCGATCCCAATATCCGGCGTTGGGATTTCCCCCACCGCCGTAGCCTTGTTTTTTCCCACAATGATTCCAGGACTTTGAATCAGGCCGGTGGCTCGCCGGCCGATTGTGTGAATTTCAGTTCCGATGACTACGTCAGCGCCTAAGAACTCCTTCAGAAATGGTTCTACCATGATTCTTGGGTTTGCTGTTAAAACGCACCGTTTTCCACATGACGAAAATACCCTCCAAGTCTCCACGTGCAAGTCATGTGCATAGAACTTTGGTAGAACCGCACGCGCCACCGACTCGATGTCGGAAACCTTTGTTGAGA
>NW_019649596.1:0-1043 GCF_002806865.2 Cucurbita pepo subsp. pepo
AATACACATCCCAGTAACTCGTTTAGTATGAACACCTAAGGTAGAATTATACGATTGTATGTGTTTGCATCTAATCGCAATAGAGGGGGTCACATACCGAGTATTTCTTTTAGTACTCAAGTCATGTGCTACTGCTATTTCAGGTAAAGGCAACGCACCTCTGTACGACTAACGACTACATAGCCATTCGAGACCATGAAACATGCAAGGGGTAGTTGTATTTATTTTCTTAGAGTTAGGTTATAATAGAGTGTTTTTAATTATAGTGTTAAGTTATTTCATTTAATATTTTGTTGTGTGGTTTTAAAGATGTTTTCGAACACGTAACTCTATTGCAGTGTTTTAAGATGAAATCTATATTTTATGATAGTGACTCTAGGTAACCAGAAATCTAGGGTTGTTACAGTATTCTTGTTTGAACGGAAGGATATGCTCCCTATGTTAGAAATTCATGTCAGATGAGTACAAATTAAGTTACAAAATCATGGAATAAGAGGTAAAAAAACTTTAAACTTTCCACTAATTTTTTTAACTAAAAGAAATTAAAAAATAATAACGGAGACTATATGAGGTTGTATAAACCATTAAGCATTAAATAATTATGGGCTTTTGAACATATTAAACTTCTAATTTAACATTCAAACTATAATTATATTTTTATAAATCGCCATAGAAGTCTGAATATCGATAATGACTTTTTTCGGTTGTATATTATATTTTAAAAGCTATCAATTATATAAATATGTATGTATATATATATATATATATATATATAAAGGTGGTGCCGTTGAAAATTTTGCATCATGCAACAACCTTGTTACCTAAATCATTGGCCTTGGACTTGGAATAGATTGTTAGAAGTTCTCCTTCCCTTTAATTAAGAATGGTCACTTTCTAAGATGACTTTGGAAAATTCGAGAGATAAACAAATGATGACATTAAAAGTTGATGCAAAAGTAAACAACAAATCAAATAAAGACAATTGATAGANATGACTTTGGAAAATTCGAGAGATAAACAAATGATGACATTAAAAGTTGATG
>NW_019649597.1:0-1043 GCF_002806865.2 Cucurbita pepo subsp. pepo
CCTACAAAGGGAGAAAAGACAAAAAACTACGAGAGAGAGAGTGAGATTTCGAAGAAAAAAAAAAGTCGGTGAATGTCAAGTTTCTCCAACGAACCCTCAAACCACCCTCAAATCGACACCAAACGACCTGTTACCGCCACGAGAAGGATCCCTAACGAAAGCACGATAACTCAAGGTGCGTTTTCTGCTTTTTCGTAAACGCCGTCGTCGGTAACTAAGGTCGGAAAATTAAGTATTTCCTAATCGTTCTTAGATCTGTGGTTTTAGGAACCTTTAGGCCGCAAAACTCCCAGAAAAGAAAGAAGGATGACAAATAAAGAGGAAGAGGAAGAAAGAGGACTGAAATCGGAAACGGAAACGTCGTGGGAAGGAGAGAGAAAACTCACCAAAAAATCAGACGGAGTCGGGTAAGGAAAACGAGGTCCACGGATCTGGGTCAACCCGAACCCAAAACCCGAGAGAGTCAGCCCATTCTTTCCCTCGGCCTCTGCCTTCAGCCCAGCCCAACTACAGCGGCCCAAACCTCAAACCAGCCCAGAAGCTATGGTTAAGTTAAACCAACCCGAGACCAGACCATTGGTCCAATTGAGCCGGCCTGCAACCCAAAAAAAAAACTTTCGGCCCAGCCCAATAAGCTGAGACCCAACGATAGTCTTGGCCTAGTAGCCTCCGCAGCCCGTGACCCGGACCACGACCCGAACTGGACTGCGACCCGCGCTTCAACCCGACGCTACCGCACGACGTGGCTCGCTCTACTGCTGTCACGTGTCACATAGCGGCACAGGTAGTCCCTCGGCTTGGCTCAGCGCGGCGCAAACGGCTCAGGCTCCNGCAGGTAGTCCCTTGGCTCGGCTCGACGCGGCGCAAACGGCTCAGGCTTCCTCCGGCAATGCTCCAGCGGCTGTTCCGCTCGGCTCACCTGTTTTCAGCCCAATTTCCACTATTTCGACCCTCCNAATGCTCCAGCGGCTGTTCCGCTCGGCTCACCTGTTTTCAGCCCAATTTCCACTATTTCGACCCTCCCGGATCTGTTTTCGGCCCCG
>NW_019649598.1:0-1042 GCF_002806865.2 Cucurbita pepo subsp. pepo
AAGGCATCTGATAAACTATGTGGGATGAGAGAGTCGATTAGCTAAACATAAGACACTCTCTTGATGTTCTTCATCAACTATTTGCAACTTTTATTTTATAGAATATCTTGCATAGTTGGAGATCATTTTTGTAATTTTCCTTATGTTGTAACTTCTACTAGAGACGTCTGTAACCTTTTTAGAGTTTGGATTTTCTAATTGTACAAGGGTTCCTTCTATACTCCTAAAGACAGTAGTCATACTTGGTAACTTTTCACTAATTTAGTAAAAAAAAAATTATCTATTTGTTTTTTTTAGCAAAATAGTTAATTCTTCTCACAACTTGCATGTGTGAAGGCTAACTTCTCACTAATTTAATAGATTTTTTTTTACAACATAAATTTATTTTATAATTAATTAACTAAATTTGAAAAATTACATTAATCACATTATTGAAACTATCAATTGAGAAGTTGAGATAACATTGTCCAAAAATGATTCTCCAACCCCCTATCTTTTAATATAGTAATGATTCTAACCAAGATGGAATTATTATAGTGGAGGAGCTTAATAGAAACAGTTAAAACTTCAAGATTCTTCGGGCACCAGCATAAGGATCCTTACCTAGTTGGAAAAACATCAGTTATTTACCATTCGATTCTTATTTATTTGAAGCATGGAAGTTCGTCATTGCCAGACTTCAATTAATAAAAAAAAGATACCAGCCTTCTCAATATAATATGACATGTAGATTCCTTACCTTCGGAATCTCCCCTCAACATCATTTAACAAGAAAAGGAATAAATCATGAGACCACTCACAAATCGAGATTCATAGCCAAAAACACGACAGTAGAACGTAAAGCAATTGGCCCATTCTCCACAGCGTCCCCTCCTTGTTTCAATAAGCTGCATGCAAGAGAGAGTGAAACTAAAACATGTATAATTATATAGGGACTTGTTGATGGGATAAATAAAGTTGAATACCTTTATTGGATCATTGAAGCGTGGGAAACGTGTAACCATTTGGCATGAGTTACAGCTGGAGGTGTAAAAAGGAGAAA
>NW_019649599.1:0-1041 GCF_002806865.2 Cucurbita pepo subsp. pepo
ACCTTTGTAGTACTTATTTGATCTCAACAACTTCCTTCTTACTTCTTAGTGCTTTCCATCCTCTCCTTAAGTTGTTCTTGCGCCAATCTCTGCCTTCTCTTCCGATGAACTTGGATCTAATACTAATATGTTGGGTACTATCTAGATTACGAAATTGCATACAAACAGAGGAATAATTTAAAACCGAACACTGATTCTGTTGATAGTTCTTCAATATACAGTGGGTTATTCAACCAATCACAAACAAAATAGAAACACGAGACAAAACATGGGCTATTCAAGTGAGTTGAATGTCTCATCTAGACGAAAGTCCCAAAGTATTCTACTCCATCAAATGGCTACTCAAACTGCTACAAAAATCCTCCACTCTCATATGATACATCCATGCACCATTCATCCACGCATGGTCTGCCTAACCACACATTATATTTCTTACCCTTCCCAGTGCAAGTGTTCACAATTGGAGGTCTCACAAGTTCTTTCTAAGTGTTCACGATTAGATGTCTCACAAGTTCTTTCTAGGAGCAGGGATGAAACCCTTGACAATGATAGTGAGGAAGGTTGTTTTTCCAGAAAATTGGCAAAATTGGAGATAACCTAGATATTTGGCAAAATTGGAGATAACCTAGATATTTGGCAATACTTTTCCAATATCAAGTGATTTTAATAGTTTGTTTCCTTGATCATTTGCTGAACTAATTCATTCTATTTTGGTCAATGTTTTGTTTTATCCTTCAAATGTTATTCAAATTTGATCTACAATATCACCTCCTACTCTAGCCAATTTTTAGTGACATTGGCTTACAATAGTCAGAGAGAGAGAAAGGAAGGAAGAAAGAAAGAGGGGCACATGAAAACTGAAAAAGAAAGCCAAGCTATGGTTCGCTAAATTTGCTCCAAATTGTTTTTAAAAATTTAGAAACGAGAAATGAGATGATTTGTATGTTTGTTAAAGAAACCAGAAATAGAAAACGGGAACGTATCAAACGAGCCCTTAATTAATTGTTCTCAATTTCTTATCACAAATAATAATAATAATAA
>NW_019649600.1:0-1041 GCF_002806865.2 Cucurbita pepo subsp. pepo
AAACTGATATAGCCAAACTCAAGATAAACTCATAATCAAAAGAAAGATAAAAGTATATATTATTGAATAACACAATCAACCAAGGAATTTTTCACGAAAGCTACGCACATACTTACCGGAACCGGAACGATTTGATTCAGTCTTTTGCCCACTTCACCATCAAGTGAAGACTCGTCCATTATTTCCAATGAATATGAAGAGCATTCATCCGCAAAAGGATTATCTACTGTGTTGTGGTGATATGAAGAGAGATTTCCCATTTTCTCCACCTCGTTGCCTCTCAGATCATCCGTCTCCCCAACTTTTATGTCGTTGCCAAGAGTTGTTTTCTGATCACCCTCAAGTCCTATTTATAAGGTCGAAAATTGATTAGGAAAAACTAAACGTGACAACAACCTGGAAGCAGAAACTACCAAATAACTGATGACTTATCACTACCAAAAGGGTCATGCCTAGACGAAGGGCCAAGCCAATCCTGTGCAAGAACAGATGCTTGCAGACGGTCTTCCCCAGAATCAGATACCCCAGAAAGCTCTATAGAATCAATTCTAGATATCTCTTCTTGAAAAGCGTGTGCAATAGCCTCATCATTCTCCAAATTCACAGTACACGGTTCACAATAACCTTCATTGACATATGCCACTTGACTATAACTCGGGTCAAATCTATATTCAGTAACAGTATTGCGAGAACTGTCATTTGTAAAGGTACAAACATCTAAAAGATGAAGGCCCCATCTCATGACATCAGGATCGACATCGTACGTTTCCATAACCCTGAAAAGCACACGATAAGCTTTGGGCTCTCCTACATCTGATTGACCTAAGGAATACCCCCAATGGATAGATATAACTGAAATCAAGAGAGAGAAGATCATGACTGACAGTCATTCTTACCCACAAAAAGCGCCAAATATTCCAGAATATAAAAAATTAACAATCCAATATTTCCTGGAAAAACACAACCACCAAGAAAAATTCCACAGTTCAAACTCAAACCTGAAATACCATTTGTGCAATGTAAAACATATGATATATCCGA
>NW_019649601.1:0-1041 GCF_002806865.2 Cucurbita pepo subsp. pepo
TTTTTTTTTTTTTTTTTTTTTTTGGAGAAAGGACAATGTAGGGAGAGATGACAACAATTTTCTTTATCTTTCTTACGAAGATGCACTAGCTTGAGAGAAGAGAGAACGTGGGGTTCCTTTTTTGAACCTTTGCAGAATGCAAGCCCCCATGAGCTGGGTTCATTCCTAAAATCTCACCTTTTCAGACTCCTCCTTCCTCTAAATAACCTTAATGAACGGCTTTGAAGGGACGCCACCGCATCTCCTTTATCATTAAGGGAAACAGGAAGGTTGGAAGAGGAGGCAATTAGAATCCAAACTCCAACAGTGAATAGCCCTTTACTATTGAATTCAAACACTTTTCAGAAGAATGAATCAGCTGTTCCTTTCCTTTACGTCGTGAGATCCCACCTTGGTTGGAGAGGAAAACGAAACGTTCTTTACAAGGACGTGGAAACCTCTTCCTAACAAACACGTTTTAAAACTGTGAGACTAACGATGATACGTAATGGACCGAAGTGAATAATATTTGCTAGCGGTGGGTTTGAGTTGTTAGACACCTTCTAGCGATCCAAACAAGGGAGGACTAAACAAGGGAGGAGGCAAAATTAGTGAGTTGGAAATTTTGGAAAATTTCTCCTTTAGAGGTCGTGAGGTGTCCATTGATCTGTCCCAAAAGAAATAGAGACGCCATTATCCACCTTAACATTCAAAACCACCTTCATCCTCTGACTACCTTTAGCAATGAAGTTCCATGGACTTTTTCCGTTGCAGCTTCCATTTTTCCTATGAAATTGTTCATTCTGTCGACTCAATTCCCTCGGCTGTTGTACCCTTTGGTTTCCATTTACTTCAATATGATAACTTTATGTTTCAGGTTTGGGCAGCTCCAGACGGTTGATCTTCAAAGTATGGAACCTTCCATTAGAGCAGGTGATCGTCAATCATTTTGCAACTTGTTTGTTGTTCTTCTTCCACCATACCATAATACCTGTAACAGTCTGCAGAGATATTATCCGTTTTAACCATTACATATCACCGTCAGTCTCATGATTTTAAAAT
>NW_019649602.1:0-1041 GCF_002806865.2 Cucurbita pepo subsp. pepo
TTTAATATCTATGCAATGCTTTTAATATTTATAAAAAATAAAGGTCAAAATACTCTTTCTTTTGTCCGTGTACTTTAGAATTTGATCGATATCAATGTACTTTTAATAAATATTAAAATTTTGCTGATAAATTTTTCATTTAATGCTTTTGCCGGGAGACGATTATCCTAATCGTTGGACTACGACGCTATTGGAAGGCAAGCTGATGTAATGCATTTGCCGAGATTTAACAAAAAAAAAAAAAAAAAANTCGGGTCTATTGCTTGGAAGGCAATTATCCTAACCGTTGGACTACAAACGCTATTGGAAGCCAAGCTGATGTAGTGCATTTGCCAAGCTTTAACAAAAATAATAATAATAATAATAATTATAATTATAATAATATGAGAAAAAAAAAGGAATTATTTTGTAAAAGTAATGCGTTTGCCAGGAGTCAAACCCGGGTCTATTGCTTGGAAGCCAATTATCCTAACCGTTGGACCACAAACACTGATGGAAGCCAAGCTGATATAATGCTTTTGCCGAGCTTTAAGAAAAAAAAAAATAGGATAAAAAAAAAAAGGAATTATTTTGTAAAAGTAATGCGTTTCCCAGGAGTCGAACCAGGGTCTATTGCTTGGAAGGCAATTATCCTAACCATTGGACTACAAACGCTGTATGTAAGGCTTTTGCCGAGCTTTAAAAAAAAAAATAAGAGAAAAAAATGAATTATTTTGTAAAAGTAATGCATTTGTCGAGAGTCGAACCAAGTCTATTGCTTGGAAAGCAATTATCCTAACTGGTTGACTACAAACACTATTGGGAGTTAAGCTAATGTAATGCAGCTTTAACAAAAAGAAAAAAAGGAATTATTTTGTAAAACTAATGCGTATGCCGGGAGTCGAATCCAGGTCTATTGCTTGGAAGGCAATTATCCTAACCGTTGGACTCAAACGCTGGTGGAAGCCAAACTCATGTAGTGCATTTGCGGAGCTTTAACACAAAAAAAAAATAATAATATTATTAATAATAATAGGAGAAAAAAAAAGGAATTATTTTGTA
>NW_019649603.1:0-1040 GCF_002806865.2 Cucurbita pepo subsp. pepo
GAGAGAGAGAGAGAGAGAGAGAGAGAAAACTGGAGAAGGAAGAAGAATTAAAGAAGAGCAGAGGAGGAGGAAGAAGACGAACCAGTAGTAGCTCTGCTACCTCCCTTCATGTCCACCAACCAAAACCCACCGAACAAAAACCAATCATCACCACCATGAAACCCCCTCTGCTCCAACCACTTCCAAAAAGCGCTTCTCCCCCTGTTCTTCGTCATCATCAGACCCCCTCTCTTTATCTTCCCTTCTTCTTTCCCAAATCAAGAGTTCTTCACTTCAATTGAAGCAGCAGCCATGAACCCAGATTCTGCTTTCCTGTTCTTTGTTGCTCTGTTTCTTCTTCTGATTATCAACTCTGTTCTTCTTCAGCTTGTTTCTGCAACTCCTACAGCTTTACCTCTTCAACTTCTCTCTCTGCTTTCTCTCAAATCCGCCATTAAAGACCCATTTTCGAGCTTCCATGATTGGGACCCCACACCCACTTTCACCAAATCTGGTTTTCAAGACCCGATTTGGTGTTCCTGGTCGGGAGTTGAATGCCATCCAAACTCACCTGAAATTACTTCCTTGGATTTGTCTCGCCGGAATCTCTCCGGCTATATTCCCTCTGAAATTAGGTACTTGACCAGCTTGATCCACTTGAATTTGAGTGGCAATAGCTTTCTTGGGCCGTTCCCCACCGCCATTTTCGACCTCTCCCACCTCAGAACTCTTGATATCAGTCATAACAATTTCACCTCCATTTTCCCACCTGGGATTTCCAAGCTTAAGTTCTTGAACGTCTTCAACGCCTACAGCAACAACTTCACTGGCCCATTACCACTAGACCTCGCCCATCTCCACTTTCTCGAATGGCTCAACCTCGGCGGGAGCTACTTCAATGGCCGTATTCCGGGGAGCTATGGCGGTTTTTCACGGTTGAAATATTTGCATTTAGCTGGAAATATTCTCGAAGGACAAATTCCAGAACAGCTCGCGTACTTAACCCAACTTGAGAGAATGGAAATCGGTTACAATACCTTCTCCGGTGGGATTCCGTCGGA
>NW_019649604.1:0-1040 GCF_002806865.2 Cucurbita pepo subsp. pepo
GAACAGTACTTCAAAGCCACACCGACTTGTATCGACGACATAAAGGTGACATACGAAGGTACAAGACATCGAGAATGGATTGTGCACCATAGACTCGTGGGAAGACCTGAAGAGAGAGTTGAGGGACCAGTTCCTCCCCGAAAACGTTGACCATCTAGCAATGGAAAAACTAATAGCCAAACTGGAAGCATAAGGGACTATGTCAGACAATTTTCGACTTTGAAGCTAGATATCAGGGGCACATCAGAGAAGGACAAGGTGTTCTTCTTTATAAATGGGTTACAACCGTGGGCCAAAACAAAAGTACACGAGAAAAAGGTCCAAGACTTAGTTACCACAATTGCCAGCACCGAGAGACTCCTAGACTATGGGAACGAGGCGAGTTACCAAAGAAAAACAACACATGCCCCAAACACTGGGGGCAAAACATATAAGTCGCCAGGTTATCGAAATGGAAGCCCCAACAGGCCAAACGGAGGTAACAACAAACCAAGCGGGTGGACAGATAGACCTCCTCAAAACAACCAAGCGGGGACATCTCGAGGACCTTACCTTCAAAGGAACCACCCGACGACACCTTTACAATGCATATTGTGTAAAGGCCCCAACAAAGTGTCCTACTGTCCTCATCGGGCCTCTCTCACTGCACTCCAAGTGTCCATTCAAGAGAGCAATGACACAAGAGTCGAGACTATGTTAGACAAGAAGGAAGATCAAGACAACCCCCGAATGGACACGCTCAAATTCTTGTCAGCCCTCCAACGGAAGGTCGACCCAAAGGAGATAATAGAGAAAGGGCTCATGTTTGTGGATGCGACCATAAACTCTCAACCGAGCAAGAGCACTTTGATAGACTCAGGAGTGACTCACAACTTCATCGCCGATCAAGAAGCCCGAAGATTGGGACTCACCATAGGAAAAGACCCTGGAAAAATGAAAGCTGTCAAGCTTGGACAGGAGAGCTGGACCTTGTCGAAGTTCGCATGGATGACTTTGACGTGGTACTTGAGATGGAGTTTCTTCTAGAACACAAAGTTACC
>NW_019649605.1:0-1040 GCF_002806865.2 Cucurbita pepo subsp. pepo
TTGTTAAAAAAGAGGTTGTTAAAAAAGCTTCCGCTGCTCCACTCTGATTTGTTAAAAAAGAGGATGAGCCTATTGTTAGTGATTTATGGTTTATGGATATTATCTTTTTTGCTTGTTAATGTTAATAGGAAATAGGCATAGGCACACCAAGTTTCGAAGACTTTCTTCTCTATCAAAGCCAGGTTTCGATCATAGGACTTGCAGGTTATGGACCCACCACGCTTCCGCTGCGCCACTCTGATTTGTTAGGAAAAAGGATGAGCTATTGTGATATGTGCTCCAGGGTGATTTATGGATATTATATTTTTGTTGAGCTGTTTCTTCAGTTAGTTTGGTTATAGGATGACGACTTAGGTCAAGATGCGTACACTAAGGATTGAGGAAATAGACTCTATAGGTGTAAGATGCGTACACTAAGGATTGAGGAAATAGACTCTATAGGTGTGTTGCGTAGTAAGGAATTGAATAAACCTATAGGGGGCCAAAGGGAATATAATAGGCCGAGCAGCTTTCTCTATTATCTTTGAAGCCTTTCTTCCCCATTCGATTCTAGGACCTNAAATAGGCATAGGCACACCAAGTTTCGAGACTTTCTTCTCTATCAAAGCCAGGTTTCGATCATAGGACTTGCAGGTTATGGACCCACCACGCTTCCGCTGCGCCACTCTGATTTGTTAGGAAAAAGGATGAGCTATTGTGATATGTGCTCCAGGGTGATTTATGGATATTATATTTTTGTTGAGCTGTTTCTTCAGTTAGTTTGGTTATAGGATGACGACTTAGGTCAAGATGCGTACACTAAGGATTGAGGAAATAGACTCTATAGGTGTAAGATGCGTACACTAAGGATTGAGGAAATAGACTCTATAGGTGTGTTGCGTAGTAAGGAATTGAATAAACCTATAGGGGGCCAAAGGGAATATAATAGGCCGAGCAGCTTTCTCTATTATCTTTGAAGCCTTTCTTCCCCATTCGATTCTAGGACCTGTGGGTTATGGCTCCACCACACTTCCACTGTGCCACTCTAATTTGTTAGAGAA
>NW_019649606.1:0-1039 GCF_002806865.2 Cucurbita pepo subsp. pepo
CATTGGATATAGCTTTACCTGTGTTTCTGCATTTTAGGATGAGGGATCCATTGAGAAGTTGTCATCGCAAGATCTATTAAAACGGCATGTTAAACGAGCAAAGAAAGTTCGATCACGGTGCGTACTTCCTTAGTCAAATTGATACGAACAGTATCCTCTTGCTCTCTCTTACTGAATCATGATGTTGGATACCTGTACATTCTCAGTTTAAATATAAATTTTGTTGCTTTCGATCCGTGTAATGCTTCCAGATTGAGGGAAGAACGGTTGCATCGAATTGAAAGATACAAAACCCGGCTCGCTCTTCTCCTTCCTCCGCCAGTCGAGCAGTTGAGAACTGATAATATTACTGGAAGCTGAGTGTTCATCCCAAAAAACTTGTCGAATTCGCTATGGACCTTTGTCCAAATCGTTCTTCCCAACGACAGATGAACTCGAGAAACATTCAACGGAAGCGTGGGGAGGATTACATGTAGGTAAGCATAGGAAGGTATTTGATATAGTTAGGTGATTCTTGTTCTGTCTTGGCAGCAGTTTGTATCATGGTGCTTTCTATCAAGTTTTAAAAAAAGAAGACACAATGAGTAGGGCCATGTGAATAGTGAATAATTGTTCTTTACACTCTGGTGTGTGTGTGCGCGCGCTTTGACAAATACCATTAGTATCCATTGATGATGATGATGATACCTACACATTGCCAAATTGCATGCTTCCAAATCCCTCATAATCATGAAACTTTGAAATCTTTCTTGGAAATTGCAACACCATTTTGTCCCCTTCTAATATTTTCTCTATGTTCATTTGAATTTAGATATGATTTTGGTTTTGATTTTTTATATCAAAACTCATAAGCTAAATTATTACAAAATTATGAGTAAACATAGTTTTAGAACTTGATTAAACACATGAGATCTTACATCGAGGACGTTGGACCTAGAAAAAAAGTAGATTGTGAGATTTCATATTAGTTGGAGAGAGAAACGAAACATTATTTATAAGGTGTGGAAATCTCTCCCTAGGCAGAGAAAATCGGTGGACT
>NW_019649607.1:0-1039 GCF_002806865.2 Cucurbita pepo subsp. pepo
TCCCCATCTGTCCAATAAGAAGGATCCATTTCTCCACAACTCTCATCTGAAAAAATCTCATCATCAACACACTGCTGAACATTGTTTGTAATACGTCTTAACACGGTTGTAGCACCACCCTTTTTGCACTTCAAATCCTGAGAACCATCTCCCCGGTCGAAATTACTCGTGACACATGAACCCAGGGCTTCTGAAGACAAGGAGCCACATATTCCAGCTAAAACATCAGCAGCCACCTTTTCTCTTTCATTTCCAAAACCATGAAAACTTTTGGCCCTTTCTGAAAGATCATCATCGAATTGAGTTGTGCGATACGCTGTTCTTCCACCAGACCTGCTGCTAGAATACTTATGAGCACGGACCATCGCAGCACCCAACATGTCAAGAGAAGCAGCATTTGCTTCTGAATTCCATTTCTTTCCTGTTGTCATCAAATAGTTACCGGTAGACTTCGCTTTCTTCCCAAACTCCAGCTTCTTTGTTTTCTCAAAGCAATCTGATTTGTGGTTTTTGTAATAGAACTCAATACAGTCTGCTGTTGTCTTATGATCAAGAAAAGATGCAATTTTCCCGAAATCTTTTCCGAAACATTCCAACTTCTCCATGAAAACTTCTTTCTCTTCTGAGGACCACGGGTTAATCATCGCCCGTTCCTTCTCAACAGCGCACGGGTTCTCAACTAATCCATTATTAGAGATGAACCTCGAGGCCATCTTATCCTTCTGGTCCAAAATTAATGCGGGCATCTTCAACGTCGTCCGGTACTGCTTAATCTGGGGACTAGAAAGCTGCATGCTCATGTGCTTAAGAATCTCCGCGTTAGAGACCGAGTGGTTCAGATTTCCTGCTGCAAGGCCAGTTTTAAAATTCAAAATGATAATATCAATTGTATCACGTTAGGAGATTCTCCAAAGATGTACGCCTCCTGATTTAAAGAGGAAAAAAATTTACATGAAGGCAAAGTAATGATATAAATGGAAGGGGGCAAAATCAACAAACCATTATGCAAAACAACGAAAAATTGATTAAAGATAACAAA
>NW_019649608.1:0-1039 GCF_002806865.2 Cucurbita pepo subsp. pepo
CAAAACAGATTTAATACACATTTTGTATCTAGCTTTCGATAATCATCTTATATTCGCAGTTTCTATAATAACACGCTAAATCGGGCTAGCTAATTTCATAGGTGGTAGCATGCATGCTTGTTCCTAGCGGTTCCTACAAGTACTGCTCGTGGAAATCCAAATGGCTACTTACTTGGTTGACGCGTGCCTTCCCAAGCTCGAATTATTTGCCGGAAAAGGTTCCAAAAATTCTGGAATTTCCTTGATAGGTCCTAATTCACATAAAAATAGGATCAGAGTTGAAATCGGTGCGAAAAACAAGCAAACAGAGGTCGAACGGAGGGAAAAAGATCAACCACGCGCCTACACGCGCCTGCACGCACCCTGGAGGGTGTTTTACGTGCGGCTTTCTACGCGCACGTGTCCACGCACGGCTTCCCGCACAGTCGCGGGCCAGCAGCCGATTTGGTTCAGTGTTCTCGAGTCGCGTGCGGAGCGCCGGATCGGACTCGGGTTGACCCAAATCCGCGCCCTGATGCGTGTCGACTAGCCAGTGGGGCACGCCTCCCCAACCTGCAGTCGCCACGTGTCACTCGTCGGTCCTGCCGCGCTCCTCCAAACGCTGGCCGACGCGTGGTGGCAAGGCCTCCCCTCTCTCCTCCTGCGTTTTTCCAAATTTTCCAGAAACGTGAGTTTTTGGCGTTTTCGATCTATTTTCTTCCGATTTTCTTATCTTTCAATCCGTAATCCATATCAACAAAGTTCCTACACGCAAATTGTAGATCTCATATTCTACTTCTACAATATATTTTTCCTTTATTCTGTTCTTGAACACAGGATGAGTTAAGGCCGTCCAAATATACAGAAAAACTAACATTTTCTATTTTCGATCGCTCTACCCGAAGGCAGACTAAACTCTGATTTTCGTCCGATTCTTGTCCAAGAACTTCAAGAAACCTGTGAGAATCTTATTTTAGTCACATACCTCAAAAACTCCAGATCTAACGNGCAGACTAAACTCTGATTTTCGTCCGATTCTTGTCCAAGAACTTCAAGAAAC
>NW_019649609.1:0-1039 GCF_002806865.2 Cucurbita pepo subsp. pepo
CCGACCACCTAATCAAAACCATAAAGGTTGGATTGGGTTGGTTTAATTTTTTAAAAATAAAAAAATTAATTCTGTTTGCCGTTGACATTTTTTTGGTCGATTAAAGTCAACTAATCCAACCAACTCGAAAAAATATGAATATTTATTGTTTGTAATGATTATTAGTGACACGTTATAACTTGTAAATGTTTAATATTTGAATTTTACGAGACTTTGGTTATTAAGGTAATATGTATGTATTATAGATAAATATATTTTTTAAATAAATATACAACGAACTAAAAATAGAGGGTTTCTGAATTTAACTCTATTTAAATTTTTTTAATTATATTTAAAAAAGTCTTACTTATCTCAAATATATATTATATTAATAATTAAAATTTCATTAAGCTCAAATATTAAACATTTGCAATTTACTATCATCACTGGCATCTTAGTTGCACATGTTAAATATTTTTAAATTTTATAATAATATTAAAAATAGGATAGATTGGGTCGGGTTGAAATACTGTTTTATAGTTGATTGAGTTGACCCGAGTTAAAAAAAAAAGTCAACCTGTAAATCAACCCAAAATTTTGAGCTTTCTAAAATTCAATCAAACTCAGACGGAAGAAAAAAAAAAACTCTAACCCAACTCAACCTTATGCCCACTTGGCTCGTAGGTCCTGACACAAGGATAGAATTCTAGCTTTTCCAAGTGGTATCTCATTTCGGGCTCCCGGGAGGGGGCCTTCTTTGCCCTCCACCTAAGCTCCGCAGGAAAGGCCCAAAGCCAATCCCANCGAGGTGCAGGTAGTCCTCTTCACAGACATGTCTACTTCACCGAGACTTTCTCTGAGAGAGTGCCCAGATCATCATTACGCCTTTTCGTGCCGTTTGAAACTTACCCAACAAAGAATTTCTCTATCTTAAGACTTTAATAGTTACAGCCACCGTTCACTAGAGCTTCGGTCACCAGCTCGAGTCGTATGAATACTTCTGATCAAAATCGAAACAAGTTTCTAATGTTTATAGAAACTTTGTTAAATTATTTTGAAA